>NW_021618987.1:0-79366 GCF_004785775.1 Grammomys surdaster | reverse complement strand
GCTGTAAAGATGATAGCCACTTTCGGCTAAGAGTCGGCTCCCAACAGTTTCTCTCCTCATCCCTCATTCTCTTCTCCTCTGAGAGTGTGGAGGACCCCTGTGGGTATCTCTCCACTTTGGCACATCAAGTCTCTGTGGGATTAGGTGCATCCTCTCCCACAAAGGCCAAACAAGGCAGCCTGTCTAGAAGGGCATATTCCACAGACATGCAACAGCTTTATGGAAAGACCTTGTTCCAATTGTACAGGACCCACATGAAGACTGAGCTGCACATCTGTTACATATGTGCAAGAGGTCCTAGGTCCTGCCTGTGTGTGCTCCTTGGTTGGTGGTTCAGCCTGTAGAGCCTACAAGGGTCTAGATTAGTTGATTCTGTTAGTCTTTCTGAAGAATTTCTACTCCTTTTGTGTCCCTCAATCCTTCCTCCAACTCTTCTATAAAGGTCTCCAAGATCCATCCAATGTTTGGATGTGAGTCTCTGAATCTCTCTGAATCAGCTGCGTGGCAGAGCCTCTCAGAGGACAGCTTTTCTAGACTCCTGTCTGCAAGCATAACAGTATCATTAATAATGTTAGAGATTGGTGCTTCCCTATAGGATAGCTCTCTAGTTTGGTGGGTTATTATTTGGCCATTCCCACAGACTCTGTTCCATCACTTGTTCCTGCAATTTTTGTAGACAGGATAAATTTTGGGTTGAAAGTTTTGTGGGTGGGTTGGTGTCCTTATTACTTCACCAGGGTTCCTGCCTGGTTACAGGTGGCCTCTTCAGGTTCCATATCCCTAGTGCTGTGAGTTACAGCTAAGGTCACTCCCATTAATTCTTGGGAGTCTCCCCTTCCCAAGTCTCTGGAATGTCCTTGAGGTATTCCCCACACCCATCAGTAGCATATTTCCATTCATTCTTATGGCTGTATGACCATCTCTTCTGTCTCTCCCCATTCTAGATTCTGAACCTCCTCATCCCCTTCCCATCCCCTCTCCCACCCAGGTTCCTCCCTTCATCTGCCTCCTATGACTATTTTATTTCCCCTCCTAAGTGAGATTAAAGTATCTTTGCTTGAGTCTTCCTTCTTGGTTAGCTTCTTGGGGTCTGTGGAGTGTAACATGGGTATCCTGTATTTTATGGCTAATATCCACTTATAAATGAGTGCATACCATGCATGTCATTTTGGGTTTGGGTTACCTCACTCAGGATGATATTCTCAAGTTCCATCCATTTGCCTGCAAAATTCATAGCTCTAGTTGAGGGGGGTTATTACTTGGCCATTTCCACAGACTCTGTTCCAAAGATGTCTTTGTTTTTAATATCTGGACAGCATTCCATTGTGTACATGTACCACATTTTCTTTACTCATTCTTCAGTTGAGAGACATCTAGGTTGTTTCCAGTTTCTGGCTTTCAAGCATAAAGCTGCTGTGATCATAGTTGAGGAAGTGTTCTTGTGATATAGTGGGACATCTTTTGGGTATATGCCCAGAAGTGGTATAGCTGGGTCTTGAGATAAAACTATTCCAAGTTTTCTGAGAAACAACCAAATCGATTTCCAAAGTGGTTGTCAAAGTTTGCATTCCCACCAACAATGGAGGAGGGTTTCCCTGGCTCCACTTCCTTGCCAGAACATGCTATCATTTTGATCTTAGCCATTCTGATGAGTGCAAGATGGAATCTCAGAGTTGTTTTTATTTGCATTTCTCTGATGACTATGAACTTTGAACATTTCTTTAAGTGATTCTCAGTCATTCGAGATTCCTCTGCTGTGAATTCTCTGTTCAGCTTTATACCACATTTTAAAGCTTGTTATTTGGCTTGTTGGTGTCTAACTTCTTGAGTTCTTTATAAATTAAGTTCTTTATAAATTTTGGATATTAGCTCTCTGTCAGATGGAGGGTTGGTGAAGATCTTTTCCCAATCTGTGGTTGCCTTTTTGTCCTATTGACATTGTCCTTTGCTTTATATATGCTTTTCAGTTTCATGAGATCCCATTTATCAATATTTATTTATATTTATTCCATTTATTTAAGAGCCTGAGGTATTGGTTTTCTGTTCTGGAAGTTGTCTTCTATACCAATGAGTTCAAGGCTATTCCACTTAATTAGATTTAGTGTGTCTGGTTTTATATTGAGGTCTTTGATCCATTTGGACTTGAGTTTTGTAGCACAAAGTCTGTACCTGCATTTTGACTCCACATGGAATGGAACAATTGGTTCCTCCTTATTTTCAGCATCATTTCTATGTATCTCTTTCACTTAAAATCTTATTTCATTGTCCTTTCATGCAAACTCAGAATGAGTTTATTGATGTCTACACATGAAAAACCCAGTCATCTATGCTATGAGAATGGACTTTTTTTTGGATAAATTTGGAGAAAAGAACTGTTGTTAATATTTTGAATTTTATGTGTGTTGCCTGCATACTTGTGTCTAAGTGTTCATGTGCCAAGAGAAGCGGAGGACTTTGAGTGTCCTGTTTTATCACTCTGCTTTATTCCCTTGAGATGGAACCCCAAGTTCGATGTTTCATCCTAGGTAAATTGCCAGTGAGCTCTTAAGATCTGCCCCCTTCTGTTTGTAACACTTTGGTTATGACGGCTATAGCTGGGGATTCAAATTTGGAGAAAAAAGGTGCTTTTATTTGGTGAGGCATCTCCTTGGCAGAGTTATCTGGTCTAAAAACATGATATGCTTTTCCATTCCTTCAAATTTTCTTTGATCATCATTTTTACAGCTTTCAGCATAGTGTACATTTTTTGTTATATTCACACCAAAAGTATATCCTCTTCTTTTATTTATTTACTTTTATTGTATTATTTCGTGTTGATGGGTGTTTTTTCTACATTTAAGTCTGTGTAGCATGTGCATGCTGCATCCCTATGGAGCTAGACAAGGCCCTCAAACCCCCAGGAACTGGAGTACAGATGATTTAAGTTGACATGTGGGTGCTGAGAACCAAACCCTGGTCCTCTGGAAGAATAGCTACTGCTTATCCTTTGAGTCCTCTTTCTAACCCCTAGTATTTTATTTCTTTGGAATGATTGTGAAAGTGATTGTGTGTTTCACGTGGTCTTACCTACTCTCACTTACCTTAAAAATGTACCCAAATCTTTGTTTATTTTTCTTGTATCTTACAAAGGTTTTTTGCATTAACATAAAAAAGTTAGGCATGGCCACAGGTGCAATAACTCCAGCACTGGAGACAGAGACAAGAAGATTCCAGGAGCTCTCTAGCCAGTCAGCCTAGATGTAACAGGGAGCTTTAGGCTCTAGAAGAAATCTTGTCTCAAAATAATAAGGTACACCAACGAAGCAGGACACCTGATATCCTGCTCTTGCCTCTGCTCATGCACACATTGCATACTCCGAGTGAAAACATTAAAAATGTGATTTTCATTTAAAATTTTTAAGTCATATTCAGCTTTGATATCTACCTACGTTATTTTAGTATAGAGACATCAAATGCAAAATGTACTCATTTTAAAATTCAGAATGACAAAATATCTATTTTTTTTTCAAAATGTGTGTTTTTATGACAGTCGTAAGATTCAAGGAGGTAGTCCAAGACTATAATAAAGAGGGAAGTATAATCATCTCCACCTAAAGAAAATCAGTAAGAAAAAAAGAGTTTAATACTTAGATTTTTTCAAATACTGTTATTGTTTTCTCAAACCACTTTTTTCACGCCCTTATCAAGAAGCTCATCCTATGAATATATGTAAATATTTAACTGACCTGTCTCTACAAGGCCACCAGTTTAAATTAGTTCCTTTCTGCTTGGCACAGACTGGAAGTATTGTCGCCATCTAGTCCCCCTGAAACAGTGGTTCTTCATCTGTGTGGAAATACTATAGAAAGAGAAGGCTACACAATAAAGTCTTCAGCCACATGCATTGGCTGTGTGCCACCTCCACCCTCCTATAGGGTTAGGCATTTGAGACAAATATTCATTGAACACATTACATTAACTCACTATGTGGTCATAAATATTTTAAAATAAATGATACCATTTATTTATTTATTTATTTATTTATTTATTTATTTATTTATTTATTTCAACTGCAGAGTTCTCCAAACTTGTATATGGCAACATCTCTTTTACTTTGGATTCTAGAGGATTGTTCAAGTAGGAGTTTTAGAAAAAGCTATCAACTTTCTGAGAAAGAAGAATGGAAGAGATTAAGAACAGTGCTGTCTCCAACCTTCACCAGTGGGAAGCTCAAAGAGGTAATGAAGTAATAAACTTTTCATTGGAAACATGAGGAACATATCTGGGGACAGGTAGAATGGAGAATCACAGTCCTTTTCCAGTCAGTGTCCTCTGAGTTGAAACCTCCTAACAATGACCTTTTGTGTTAATGTGACCTCTTGATTCTTGGAAAGGTGTTCACTGAGAATTAAACCTTCTCATCTTACAACAGATAATATTTTGTTTTGCATGTAGATGTTCCCCATCATTAACCAGTATGCAGATTTGTTGGTGAAAAACATAAGGCATGAAGCAGAAAAAGGCAATCCCATCACCATGAAAGAGTAAGTACCAGCACAGTTGTTGGGTGCTAGACTGTTGCATTAGTTATTTTCCTGTTGCTTTGACAAAATTCTCCGAGAACAGCAACTGAAAAGAGAAAGGCCCTATTTTGACTTACATTTCCAGGGATATACAGTCCCTCATGGCAAGAAAACATGTTGACAGAAACAGGAGGCTAACTGATCACACTGCATCTAACGCCCAAGAAACAGGAATCCCAACCTATAAAGATTCAAGATCTAGTTGTAACAACCTACTTCCTCTAGAGAGGCTCAACCTCCTAAAGTTCAGAACTTTCCCAAAAAGTACCATGTGTTCAGAACTAAGGCTCAAACATGTGAGTCTATGGGGGACATTTTATATTCAATTAATCCCATAGCTGCCTTCTGGGATTCTGGAATTCACATTGTTAAGTCACCTCAGGAATCAAATAGGAGTGAGCTGTTGGTGTTACAATTGATTACCACAACTTGGGCTTCTGCTGGGGTTGAGACCAGAGGAAAGTGGAGACTTTCTTGTAACAATGTTATGAGGTACCTAAAGGCCTGGAGGTTTAGCCAATTAGCTTTCCTTCCCAGACACTCCTCCATGCAAAATGTATTTAACCTCAGGACCACCCTGAGAAGTGGTATATGGTTTTACTCATCCACTTTCTGCACTGACAATAAATGCCTTAAAACCATGGACTGCCTCTTTTCATCGGGATCCTCTGTGGGGAGCCATGGAGAAGGTCTTTGCCTATAGAGCCACCATATGGTCTCCCATAGAAGGTCTCTTTGTACTCCCAGCCATGGCCACCACCAAGCTCAAGCCAAGACAACCACCACTGACAAGCCAAGGACTATCCCCGTGGAACCAGCTAGAGTGCCCCTCTTATCCCCTCTAGCCCCCGGGCCAGATCCAGCCCACCGTCACCCATTTCATTCTCAACTCTTCTGTGGCCCCCAGTGGCACCTGGGTGTCTGAGAGCCTGAGAACCAGACAGCCTTGGCCTCATCACAGCCCCAGGGATGTCCCTGCCCCCAAGCTGGCTTCTGCTGTCCCACGTCAGACTTCGCTTCCAACCACTAGAGCAATGTTCTGTGGCTTACCTATGGCCCAACACCTGCCTGGCCCCAATGTGGGGAAAATATGGTCAACTTCTTGTGTCTTGCCTCCTGAGTGGGTGAGCCCTGTGACAGAGCAGATGCAGGACCCCAATTAACCCTACAGACCATGGCAACTCCTTTTTTTGAATTTCTCTCCCCTTTTTTATTGGTTATTTTATTTATTTATATTTCAAATGTTGGTTCCCTTCCTGGTTTCCCCTCTGCAATTCCCCTATGACATCCCCCTTCCCCGTCTCTATGAGGGTGCTCCCCTACCCACCCACTCCTGCCTCATCTCCCTAGCATTCCCCTATGCTGGACATTAAACATCCACAGAACCAAAGGCCTCTCCCATTGATGCCACATACATAAGCAATTGGAACCATTTAGTCCCTTGGAGCTCTGGGGGTTCCAGTTAGTTGATATTGTTGTTCTTCTTATGGGATTGCAATCCCCTTAAGCTCCTTCAGTCCTTCCCCTGTCACGGGGACAGCTATACAAGGCTCGTGTCAACAAGCACTTCTTGGCATCAGCAATAGTGTCTTGGTTTGGTGTCTGCAGATGGAATGGATCCCCAGGTAGGGCAGTCTCTGGATGGTCTTCCTTCAGTCTCTGTTCCAATGGTTGTCCCTGTATTTCCTTTAAACAGAAACAATTCTGGGTTAAAATTTTTGAGATGAGTGGGTGGTTTCATCCCTCAACCTGGGACCATGCCTATCCACTGGTTATGGTCTCTACAGGTTCTATTTCCCCTTTGTTAGGTATTTTGTCTAATACATCCCATTTGGCTCCTGGCAACTGCTTGCTTCCCTGGCACCTGGGACTTTCTATTGGCTATCCAAAGTTCCTCATTCCTCACTGTTACACACTTCCATTCAATTTCCTGAACCTCTGTACTTCTCCCCTGTCTCCTCTCACATCTGCTCCTTTTCCCTTCCCCCTCCTCTATCCCTCCCAGATTCCTTTCTCTTTCTACCTTCCATGATTATTTTGTTCCCCCTTCTAAGCAGGACTGAAGCATCCATACTTTATTCTTCCATTTTCTTGTGCTTCATATGGTTTGTGAGTTATATTTTGTGTATTCTGAGCTTTTGGGCTAATATCCACTTGTCAGTGAGTACATACCATATGTGTTCTTTTGTGAATGGGTTACCTCACTCAGGATGATATTTTCTAGTTTCATCCATTTGCCTGTGAATATCATGAAGTCATTGTTTCTAATAGCTGAGTACATTGTGTAAATGTACCACATTTTCTGTATCCAATCATCTGCTGAGGGACATCTGGGTTGTTTCCAGCTTCTGGCTATTATAAATAAGGTTGCTATGAACACAGTGGCGCATATGTCCTTGCTATATGTTGGAGAATCTTGGGTATATGCCCAGGAGTGGTATAGTTGGGTCCTCAGGTAGGATTATTTCCAGTTTTCTGAAGAGCTGCCAGACTGATTTCTAGAGCGGTTGTATAAGCTTGCAATCCCACCAACAATGGAGGAGTGTTCCTCTTTTTCCACATCCTTGCCAGCATCTGCTGTCACCTGAGTTTTTGATCTTAGCCATTCTGACTGGTGTGAGGTAGAGTCTCAGGGTTGTTTTGATTTGCATTTCTCTGATGACTAAGGATGTTGAACATTTCTTTAGGTGCTTCTCAGACATTTGGTATTCCTCAGTTGAGAATTCTTTGTTTAGCTCTGTATCCCATTTTATTTACTTTTTTATTTCTATTTTTTAATTTTTTTAAAAAATTATTTATTTACTTATTTACCTATTGGAGAGGAAAGAGTTTATTTCATTTTATATCTTATAGTACATTATGAATGGTAGTCAGGACAGGAAATCAAACATGAACTTGGAGGCAGGCACTGAAGAAGAGGTCATGAAGGAATTGAATTACTATGTTGTGCAGACTGATTTCTTGTTACAGCTGTACAGGGTACTTGCAATAGTAAATCATCAGTCAAGAAAATAATCATTTGCCTACTAGACAATGTGAAGTTTCCTTTTTCAGTTTGACTCCTGTTGGACTATATTTGATAAAAAACAAAGAAAGAACAAAAGAAGGAAAGAAAAGGAAGGAACAAAGGAATGAAAGAGACAAAGAGTGAAAGAAGGAAGGAAAGAAAGAGAAATAAGGAAGGAAAGAAGGAAGGAATGAAGGGAAAAATATTTTCTCAGACAACTAGATCCTGGCTTTGTTGATTCTTTGTATAGTTCTTTTCATTTCTACATGGTTGATTTCAGCCCTGAGGAGGCACCATGAGGTGCTGAAAAGAAGGTATATTCTTTTGTTTTAGGATAAAATGATCTGTAGATATCTGTTAAGCCCATTTGGTCCATAACTTCTGATAATTTCACTTTGTCTCTGTTTAGTTTCTGTTTCCATTATGTGTACATTGATTATAGAGGAGTGTTGAAGTCTCCCACTATTATTGGGTGAGGTGCTATGTGTGCTTTGAACTTTAGTAAAATTTCTTTTATTAATTTGGGTGCCCTTGCATTTGGAACATAGATGTTCAGAATTGAGAGTTCATCTTGGTAGATTTTTCCTTTGATGAGTATGAAGTGTCCTTCCTTATCTTTTTTGATTACTTTTGGTTGAAAGCCGATTTTATTTGATATTAGAATGGCTACTCCAGCTTGTTTCTAGGAACCATTTGCTTAGAAAATTGTTTTCCATCCTTTTACTCTGGGGTAGTGTCTGTCTTTGTCACTGAGGTGCATTTCCTGTATGCAGCAAAATTCTGGGTCCTGTTTGTGTATCCAGTCTAATAGTCTGCATCTTTTTATTGGAGAATTGAGTCCATTGATGTTAAGAAATATTAAGGAAAAATGATTGTGGCTTCCTGTTATTTTTGTTATTACAGGTAGAATTATGTTTGTGTAGCTATCTTCTTTTGGAGTTGTTGGAAGATTACTTCCTTGCTTTTTCTAGGTTGTGGTTTCCCTCCTTGTATTAGAGTTTTCCATCAATTGTCCTTTGAAGTGCTTGGTTTGTGGGAAGATATTGTGCAAATTTGATTCTGTCATAGAATATCTTGGTTTCACCATCTATAGTGATTGAGAATTTTGCTGGGTATAGTAGTCTGGGCTGGCATTTGTGATCTCTTAGGGTCTGTATGATATCAGTCCAGGCTCTTCTGGCTTTTATAGTCTCTGGTGAGAAATCTCGTGTAATTCTTATAGGTCTGCCTTTATATGTTGCTTGACCTTTTCCCCTTACTGCTTTTAGTATTTTTTCTTTGTTTTGTGCATTTGATGTTTCGATTATTATGTGACGGAAGGTATTTTTTTTTTTTTTGGTCTAGTCTATTTGGTGTTCTGTAGGCTTCTTGTACATTTGTGGGCATCTCATTCTTTAGGTTAGGGAAGTTTTCCTCAATAATTTTGTTGAAGATATTTACTGGCCCTTTAAGTTGGGAATCTTCCCTCTCATCTATACCTATTATCCTTAGGTTTTGTCTTCTCATTGTGTCCTGGATTTCCCGGATGTTTTGAGTTAGGAGTTTTTTGCATTTTGCATTTTCTTTGACAGTGTGTCAATATTTTCCACCGTATCTTCTGCAGTTGAGATTCTCTCTTCTATCTCTTGTATTCGGTTGGTGATGCTTTTGTCTATGACTCCTGATCTCTTTCCTAGGTTTTCTATCTCCATGGTTGTCTACCTTTGAGATTTCTTCATTGTTTCTATTTCCATTTTTAGATCCTAGATGGTTTTGTTTAATTCCTTCATTGTGTTTTCTTGCATTTCTTTAAGGGATTTTTTGTGTTTCCTCTTTAAGGGCTTCCACCTGTTTACTTGTGCTCTCCAGCAATTCTTTAAGGGAATTATTTATGTCCTTCTTAAAATCCTCTATCATCATCATGAGAAGTGATTTTAAATCTGAATCCTGCTTTTCCAGTGTGATGGGGTGTCCAGGGCTTGCTATGGTGGGAGAACTAGGTTCTGATGATGCCAAGTAACTTTGGTTTCTGTTGCTTATGTTTTTGTGCTTGCCTATTGCAATCTGGTTAACTCTAGTGTTACCTGCACTCACTGTGTCTGACTGGAGTCTGTTTTTCCAGTTATCTTGCTTGGGTCAGAACTCCTCAGAGTCCAGATGTCTCTGTGGTCTTGTGATCCTAAGTTCCTGGGTGGAAGAACTCCTGGGACTCAGGCTGCCTCTGGAAATCCTGTTGCTCTGAGTGCAGTGTTTTCTCTAGGATGGCTCAGGATACAGTGTCTCTACAAGAACAGACCAGCTAGGTGTCTGGTACTCTGAGTGCAGTTGCTCCTCTAGGATGGCTCAGGATTCAGTATCTCCACAGGAGCAGACCAGCTATGTGTCTGCCCCATCCAAAAGGACCAGGTGGGGGCAGAAGGGCAGTGGTATTCTCGAGGGGTGGGGTTTGGGTAGCTGATGGGTCCTGAGCACCCCTGACTCCCAGTTGTACCTCTGGAGCATTGGGAGTGGGACGGGGTTCTTACCTGCTGCTTAGTGCAGTGGCTCCTCTAGGATGGTTCAGGATTCAGTATCTCCACAGGAGCAGACCAGCTATGTGTCTGCCCCAGTCAAAGGACCAGGCGGGGGCAGAAGGGAAGTGAAACTCCGGGGGAGTGGGGTTTGGGTGGCTGATGGGTCCTGAGAGCCCCTGACTCCCAGTTGTAGCTCTGGAGCATTGGGAGTGGGATGAGGTTCTTACCTGCTGCAGTGGCTCCTCTAGGATGGTTCAGGATTCAGTATCTCCACAGGAATAGACTAGCTATGTGTCTGCCCCAGCCAAAGGACCAGGCAGGGGCGGAAGGACTCTATTTCCATTTTTAGATTCCTGGATGGTTCTGTTCAATTCCTTCACCTGTTTGGTTGTGTTTTCCTGTAATTCTTTAAGGGATTTTTGTGTTTCCTCTTTAAGGTCTTCTTCCTATTTCTGTGTTCTTCTGTATTTCTTTAAGGGTGTTAATTATGTCCTTTTTAAAGTCCTCTTTTATCATCATGAGATGTGATTTTAAATCAGTGTCTTGCTTTTCTGGTGTATTGGGGTATCCAGGGGTTGCTGTGGTGGGAGAACTGTGGTGGGTTCTGATGATGCCAAGTAGCCTTGGTTTCTCTTGCATATGTTCTTGCCCTTGCCTCTTGTCATCTAGATATCTCTTGTGTTAGCTGGTTTTGCTGTCTCTGATTGTGGCTTGTCCCTCCTGCAAGCCTGGGAGATCAGTTCTCTCTGGGATGAATTTGCATATGGAGAGCTGTGGCACAGGGTCAGCTCTGGGGTGCAGATAGAAACTTGAAGGATCCTGTCCCTGTCTGTTCCGTGGTTCCCATGTCCTGATGACTCTGTGCTGGTCTCTCTTGGACAAAGAATTTGAGCAGAAGTTGTGGTACTACCTGTGCTCCCAGGTGTGCCAGTACTCCTGAGAAACCATCTCTCTCCTGGTGATATTTGGGCATGGAGTGCTGTGGTGTAGGATCAGCTCTGGGAGCAGATGGAAATCAAAAGGATCATATTCCATTTTTAAATAGGATAATTTGATTCTTTGGAGTTTAACTTTTTGAGTTCTTTGTATACATTGGATATCAGCCCTCTATCAGATGTAGGATTGATAAAGATCTTTTCCAAGTCTGTATGTTGCTGATTTGTCCTATTGACATGTCCTTTGCCTTACAGAATCTTTTCAATTTTGTGAGATCCCACTTGTCAATAGTTTATCTCAGAGCCTGAGCCATTAGTGTTATGTTCAGGAAAATATCCCCTATGTCCCTGTGTTTTAGGCTCTTCCACACTTTCTCTTCTATTATTTTCAATGTATCTGGTTTTATGTGTTAGGTCCTTGATCCACTTGAACTTGAGCTTTGTACAAGGAGATAGGAATGGATTGATTTGCATTTTTCTACATGCCAACCATCAATTGAACCAGCACCATTTGTTGAAAATACTGTCCTTTTTCCACTGGACCGTTTTAGCTCCTTTGTCAAAGATCAAGTGACCATAGGAGTGTGGGTTCATTTCTGGGTCTTCAATTCTATTCCATTGATCTTCCTGCCTGTCTCTGTACCAATACCATGTAGTTTTTATCACTATAGTTCTGTAATACAGCTTGAGGTCAGTGATGGTGATTCCCTCAGGTGTTCTTTTATTGTTGAGAATACTTTTTGCTATCCTGGATTTTTGGTTATTCGAAATGAAATTGCAAATTGCATGTTCTAACTCTATGAAGAATTGATTTGGAATTTTGATGGAGATTTCACTGAATCTGTAGATTGCTTTTGGCAAGATGGCCATTTTTACTATATTAATCCTACCAATTTATGAGCATCGGAGATCTTTCCATCTTCTGAGATCTTCTTTAATTTCTTTCTTCAGATACTTGAAGTTCTTGTCAAACAGATTTTTCACTTGCTTGGTTAGAGTCACCCCAAGGTATTTTATGTTATTTGTGACAATTGCAAAGGGTGTCATTTCCCTAATGTCTTCCTCAGCCTGTTTATCCTTTAAGTAGAGGAAGGCTACTGATTTGTTTGAATTAATTTTATATCCAGCTACTTTGATGAAGTTGTTTATCAGGGTTAGGTGTACTCTGGTGAAATTTTTGTCCCTTAGGTATACTATCATATCATCTGCAAATAGTGATATTTTGACTTCTTCCTTTCCAATTTATGTCCTTCCTTTTATTGTCCTTTTATTTGATCTCCTTTTATTGTCTAATTGCTTTGGCTAGGACTAGTGCAATATTGAATAAGTAGGGAGGGAATAAAAGCAGTGCTAAGAAGAAAATTCATAGCACTTAGTGCCTCCAAAAAAGAAACTGGAAAGAGCCTAAACTAGCTGCTTGACAGCACACCTGAAAGTTCCAGAACAAAAAGAAGTAAATATATCCAAGGGGAGTAGACAGCAAGAAATAATCAGTCTCAGGGCTGAAATCAACCAAGTAGAAACAAAAAGAACTATACAGAGAATCAACAGAACCAGGAGTTGGTTCTTGGAGAAAATCAACAAGATAGATAAACCCTTAGCCAGACTAACCAGAGGGCACAGAGACAGTATCCAAACTAACAACATCAGAAATGGAAAGGGAGATATAATAACAGAAACTGAAGAAATTTAAAAAATCATCAGATCCTACTACAAAAGCCTATACTCAACAAAACTAAAAAATCTGGTTGAAATGGATAATTTTCAAGACAGATACCAGGTACCAAAGTTAAATCATGATCAGATAAACCATCTAAACATTCCTATCACCCTTAATGAAATAGAAGCAGTCCTTAAAAGTCCCCTAACCAAAACCCACCCAAGACCAGATGGGGTTAGTGCAGAATTCTATCAGACTTTCAAAGAAGACCTATTATCAATATTCTTCAAACTATTCCACAAAATAGATACAGAAGGAATACCACTAAATTTGTTCTATTAAGTCACAATTATGCTTATACCTAAACCACACAAAGACTCAACAAAGAAAGAGAACTTCAGACCAATTTCCCTTATGAATGACAAAATACTTATGAATGCCAAAATACTCAATAAAATTCTTGCAAATCAAATCCAAGAACACATCAACATGATCATTCATCATGGTCAAGTAGACTTCATCCCAGGGATGAGGGGATTGTTCAATATACAGAAATCCACCACGATAATCCATTACATAAACAAATTTAAAAAACCACATAATCCTTTCATTAGATGATGAGAAAGCATTTGACAATATTCACCATCCCTTTATTGTAAATGTCTTGGAAAGATCAGGAATTCAAGGCCCATAGCTAAACATAGTAAAAGCAGTATACAGCAAACCAGTAGCCAACATCAAACTAAATAGAGAGAATCTTGAAGCATTTCCACTAAATCAGGGTCTGTTGACTTTGTAATCAGATAATTTTCTTAAATGAACTCTGACCTTTTGAGTAATTCAGATATACCTCATCCTGCTGAGGCATGGCATCTCCACATCATTGTCATCCACACCACACTAACACTGAAGCAGTTTGTCTGACCAAAAGTTTCACTTCTAATTACATATATATTTCTGTGGTAAAATATTCTAGCATATGAGGAATGTGTTAACACATAAGTAGATGTTTTCTCTAATGCTCATGGAGAGAATTTTTTTTTCTTACCACCAATATTATTGACTTTCACAACTTACCATAATACTTCTACCATCACCCCAATGGCAGGGGAATAGCAAATCTGTAAGTATCTTGAGCATGGGGTGTTATCCAGGGAATCAATAATAGTTTTTCTGTGTCACGCTGAAGATCAATAGGCTTTGGGCACAAACACAAGCAACACACAAACACCTATTAAAATATTGTCTTTCTTAGTCCCCTAGGCATAGACAAACATTACACCTCGTCCTGGTGAGAAATGACACCTCCACATCTAGGTTCCAGTCAATCATTACAGGGAAGTTAAGGCAATGACTTGAAGCCCCTAATCACATCCACAGTCAAGAACAGATTGAAGGAAATATACACACACACTTGTGCTTATTTCACCTTTTCTTCTCTTAAGCAAACAGGGACCTAAACTAAGGCAAAGGTGCTGTCCAAAGTGGACATGCTCTTTCCACATTAATTAGTACAAGCAATGTAATATCTTTTAGAAGTGCCTAATGCCAACTTGTTGCAGACAACCACTCACTGAGAATCTCTTTCCAAGTGATTGTAGATTATGTCAAGTTGACAAATAAAACTAACTCTCATAGTACCCCTGTCACGACCCAACATGAGAACAGTGTTAACACTGTCAAACGAGAAAATTCTCATGAAAAAGTGTGATGGAGGATTACATTGACCACAGCAGGGGTTCTGACAGTATTTGCTTTCCCTTGGCTTGTTAATTTTGTCCTATTTGATCCATTATGTTTGAAGGAGTAGGAGAAGATATAGATGTTACTTTCCATCTCTCTCTTCAACATCTTTGGGGCCTACAGCATGGATGTGATCACAGCCACATCATTCAGAGTAAATGTTGATTCCCTCAACAACCCACAGAATCCCTTCATACAAAAAGTGAAGAAACTCTTAAAATTTAATTTCTTGGACCCTTTCTTCCTCTCAGTGAGTATGTGAACTATCATTTCATTATTTATGAATTTGTCCATTTTATTTTCTAACAGTTTTATATATTTTACAATGGATTTTAATCATTTTCCTTTCCCAATTCCTCTGTCTTCTCTTTCTGTTCTCGCACTGGTGCCCTTCTTATAATTTTGTGAACATTATTTCACACATATGACCCACTTCAATGAACTTACTCATGGCTTTCAGTGATTTTAAAGATATTCACATTCATCATGTTGTCAACTATGGAATTTTCTTGTCAACCTAACAGACCTGAACTTTTAGCTACCAACTTCCTACATTCTGCATACTTGTACAACCAACAGTCTAATTTCTAATTTCCTATAAATAGAATTGTATAATTTGTCATCTTTTATCTAGTTTCCTAATTGTTGTGTTTTTAAAAGTCTGTAAAAAGCTGCGGGAATGTGTCAGGCATTAAAGCCTAGACTCACCAAAACTTCAAACATTTGTGTATCTTGGAGGATGTTTTCGTATGTCCTTTCTTTTTGTCATTGATGTACATTTGGAATTTTTCAAATTGTTATTGATAATGTTGCTCTAAATATTTTATATGTTTGAACAATAGTTTTTATTTCTTTTGGACATATCCTCAAGTTGAATTGATGAATTGCATGGTAATGTTTAATATTATATATTTACTTGGGCTGGAGAGATAGTTCAGTGGTTAAGAGCACTTGCTGCTTTCTCAGACCACCCAAGTTTGTCCCTGGGATTCATATCAGATGTCTCACAATCATTTGTAACTCCATCTCCAAAGGATCTAGTGCTTTTGGTGTTCAAGGATACCTGCACTCATATGCACAAAATCACATGCAGACACACACACTTATATGTAGTTAAAAATTATAAAAATTAATTGTAAAAATATATGATACATTTATCTAATTCTGGAAGTAACTTTAATCACAATAGAGTGTTAATTATTTTCAAGGGATATTTTGCATCTATAAATCTGTTTTACTCATTTTCATTTGCATTGATATGCTTTATTACACAACAGAGCATCCTTCATGGGAATTCTACTTAGATACAGGAATATAATTCTTCTTAAATTATTGTATTATATTTTAGTAGTTGCTTGGTTCATTGTATCATTATTTTGTAAGCATTTTTGACCATTTTTACAATTCCCAATAGTGTGCAGTTTTCTCTATATGACAGATGTCAGTTTGATCCTGGGATTAGAGCACTGTAAAACTAAAGAGAATTTTTGAGATGTTTCAATTCTCTTCTGATTTTAAAATGTAAAAGGTGAGAGGTCAAAAAAATTAACTCTGAAACTATGCAGCAGGTGATATTGACATCACTGATATGTTGTTGGTAACATACATTGACTCACCCTTTTCCAGCCAATGGCTGGGATCCTGAGCAATATCACAGAGGGAATGCATCTTGGTTGACATCCTCATGACTTTTGTTGTTCTAAGTGTCAGAATAAAAATAATCACTTCAGGCAAATTTTGTATTTTCATCATGATTTTTTTCCCTCTCTAGTACTCTTTCCATTCCTTATCCCAGTTTTTGAAGCACTTGAAATAAGCGTGTTTCCAAAAGACATTATAAGATTTCTTAGAACTTCTGTAGAACAAATTAAAGAGAAGCACATGCAAGAAAAAGTAAAGGTCATAGCTGGTAACATCTCGATATTCATTTACTGATAATGTTAAATGTGAATGAGTGTGCATATTTGTTTTATATAATTTTAAAAATCAGAGTAAGTTAAGAACAAAGAAATTTTTATATTTTGAAGAAATGAAGCATTAAGTATAGAGATATGAATAAACCAGGGAGAAAATTCTTAAAATTAAATTGTATCTATTACAACCAATATGCCATAAAATAAACATTTTTGAAATGAGAATTTCACATACCAGAAAAATTCTCTTGCATACAATTTTTGAGGATGTAAATTAGTTAGGGGTCAAAGTCTGGTATTCTTAATTTTTTGAGACATGATATGGCTATGTAGCCCAGGCTTTCCTATAATTTTCAGTCATCCTGCCTAAAAAGCTAGGAATACAAGTATGTCAAACTTGCCTGGTGATCTAAATTAAATTTGAACCTATCGTGGCTTGATGTGGGCACAGGACTTTTCTAGGTATTCAGACTTTGTTATACACAGCCTAATTTAAGTCTATAAGCAGGCCTAGATAACTCCCCGCCCCCACCCCAGAAGTCACTAATAATCCTAGCATCCTAGTTCCATGGAACATTTCAAGATGCTCACCCACAAACTACTGATGAGATCTGGAAATGGCAAAGTTCCATCTATAAGGACATGGTTCAAGTTTAAGAATGGAGAACACAGATTGAAGTCCAGAAATTCTTCTTGGGTAAACACATGTGACAAGGGAAAGAGCCAACCAGGGCTGTTGAGAAGTCAGAGAAATCAGGGTCAAGGGCAGCAAAGACCATCACCATTGGACACACAACAGGTGTTTACTCAGGATAGAATTCTGCTGTCCAAAGCTGGTATGTGGACATATGTATGTTCTGGCACCCTAATGAGATTTCTGGACTTAAATAAGTATTATTCTTGAAGTATGGCTAGTTCTGCCTTTGTGACTCTCTTTGAACACACAACTGACTTTTCACCTTCCAAAAACTCTTCTTTCAGCAAAGATTAGATTTTCTACAGCTGATGATAAACTCTCAGATTTCTGGAGACAGAGAGTCTCACCAAGGTAAGCAAAAATGGATCATATATACTGATATGGAACCATGAAGACAGATATTTATTCTGGAAATATGCAAGAGCCTTTTCATATGGATGAAAATTACAGAATAACATTTTTGGATATTATATATGTAGCCAGAGGAAATTTCTAAAAGCAGAGCATTGTAATTATGTTCAAAGCCTGAAGGGTAGTCAGACTCATGTGGTTCAGGTCTGGCGGTCATCAGTGGTCACTGGATTTTGTACCACAGAACAAATACCATCTGATCTTCATGTAGAACCACTGAGTCAGAAGCTGTGCCTGGAGATTTGTGTCTAGATATCCAGTGAGTAGGAACAGCCCCACAGTGGTGATGGTCCCTGGAAACACAGGGTGCTAGTCTACCAGCAAGAACAGCACAGATGTGGTCAATAAACCAGATCTCTGCAAACGCTTTA
The DNA here is from genome assembly GCF_004785775.1 of Grammomys surdaster. NCBI lineage: Eukaryota > Metazoa > Chordata > Mammalia > Rodentia > Muridae > Grammomys > Grammomys surdaster. The sequence goes on along the minus strand of NW_021618987.1, from coordinate 61,575 downwards.
AACATTCATTTTCCACTGGGGCTTACTCTTTCAGTTTTGAATTTACAATGTTGGAACAGGGCATATATTTCTAAAGGTCTTACATACCCACTACTTAGTGCTTAACTGAGCTGAGCTTCTATGCAGATTAAAACCCAGAAGGGAGGACAACACTTGTCAAGAGCAGTGTGATACACATCAAGTATATAGCTGGGGGAGTGGAATATTAAGAAAGATGACATTTAGCCATGATTGAATAGCATTGCTAACTTTATTCTGTGGATACATGCTTTTGTGTGTTCCATGCTCATTGCTTCTTTTACTGACATTTTTTCCTGCTAAATTAGTGAATTTATTAAAATAAGGCCAGTCACCACCCGTATAGCTTCTTATTTAGCATAATTTCTGTGATCATCCATTTTGGAAGACTATTAATCTTTGCTTAACCAGTGAGATTGTTTGCAAAAAAATCACACCACATGTAAGTTGTTATTTTGATTTGAGAAATGTAAGTTTTCTTTGGCACTCTGTATTTCATTTTCACTGATTCTGTGACTCTACAGACTTCACTCAATATCTTTAACACAATTGTCTCAGGTTACCTAAGATTTATGTAGTTCACAGATCTGCTAATGCTCCATGCACTCAAACCTTTGTAATGAATTTGTAATGAATTCAAAGTGGTTCCAACTATATTTTGCCAAGAATTATTTAATTTTTCATAGGGGAAGATACTAGTCCTCATTTTATTTATAAAATTAGACTCCAGGGGCTGGCTAGGTGTTTCCATAGTTGAGAACATTCACTCTGCAGGCAGAAGAACTTCATTTTGAATTTCATCAGCACACACATAAAAAAACCAAACACACCTGAACATCATTGTAAGCCTAGCATTTGAATTCCAAGATAGGAGACTCCTAAAGATTTCTAGGTAGCCAGTACAGCAAAAAGGGCAAGCTTCCAGGTAAGTAAAATACCCTGTTGCAAGGAAATAATACAGAAAATGACAGAGAAAGACATCCAAAAAGACACCACAGTGGCATTAAAATGTGAAGTTTGACCAGTCAAGTATTTGAATAGTCAGCTCTATTGATGTGTGCAAGACATCTTGCTCTCACCCCCACACCATGTATCACATGACTACAACACACACACACACACACACACACACACATATATCACACTGACACAATACTATATTCACACACATACATACCACACTTACACACACACATACCACACTCACATACACTTAGACACATGATATACCCATACACACTCACATGCACCTATATATACTCACTTATATACTAAAACATACACACACAAACACAAACACTGAATATAACACTTATATACAGAGAAACACACAGAAAACACACTGTAAACACCACTCATACATACACACACACACACATCAAATATATCACTCACATGCATACAAAAACACTCACATAACTCAAACATACACCATACATTCACACATACATAAACATATGCACACTATTTTTTAAGTAAGCAAAATAAAAGTTTAAATATCCCACACGTGCCTGTCTTTAAAGGAGTATTGAATATTTTTTATCCTAATAAAGGGAGGAAATAAAAGTGAAGAAAACATATAGATGTTTTTCACAATCATGCCCTGTTACCCAGTGGCATGCTAAAGACACTGTGCCATACTGGGAGGACATGCCTTCTAGCCAGATTACACTTCTGTGGTACTGTTGGAATGGTGAGATGAGGAGCAGATGGGGCAAGAGCAGTGTACATTTAAGGAAACTGGATTAAGCCAGGTGTGGTGGAATAAGCTGGTAGGATTTGAGGAAGGAGGCAGAGGTAGGAGGATCATGAATTCGAGGTCAGCTGGCACTACACATTAAAAAAAAAGGAAAAGAAAAGGAAATTGGATTAAAATTACTTTTGCATTTTACCCCATTCAAGGAATGAAAACCAAACATGATATGACCCTGATTTGTTTTTCCTGTTCTCTGTAGAGATCTATGATCTTTCTTTTGGTTGCTCCTCTTCTAAATCCTGATTTATACTCACCTTCCTCACCTAAAATGTATGCTCTGGACTTATGAGATGGCTCAACAGGAAAGACACTTGCTGCCAAGCCTAAAAAAACCTGAGTTAAAACTCTAAGACTCAAATAGTAGGAAAAAAAAGAATTCACACTTGCAAGATTTCCTTTGAGTTCTAAACACATGCTTTGGCATGCTGGAGTCTACACATACACACATCAATCAATCAATCAATCAATCAGTCAGTCAGTCAGTCAGTCAGTCAATCAATCAACCCATCAATCAATGTAAAAATAAATGAAAGAAATGTACTTTCTTTCCCTTCAGGTTTATCTGTTCTGGAGATTGTGGCTCAGTCCATTTTCTTTATTTTTGCTGGCTATGAGACCACTAGCAGTACACTTTCCTTTGTGTTGTATTTGCTGGCCACTCATTCTCATTCCCAGAAGAAACTGCAGGATGAAACTGATGCAGCTCTGCCTGATAAGGTGAGGAGATGGAACCAGGAGAGGGCAGGAGGGAGAAGTATTGACTTGAATGACTTGTTAACACATCCAGCAAGAAATTTTCAATAAAGTTATAGATTCCTTCACCATCTTTGTTTAAGAAGATTCTAAAAAGAGAAATCAATAGGAAACAGGCATCAGATACTACTTTTAGTAAAATAACATCATTGAAGATGAATGTTGGTATGGTTTCTATTGAGAAACACCCATAAAATAGCATGCAAGCATGAACATTTGTTAGTCAAATGTCTGGATAGTGCTGTTGATGTCATGAACTGTTCTGTTACCTGCTTTTGGCTGAGTGTGACTAGCCTTAGCTGGCTGGGTTAGGCAGATGGATTTGGTACAGTTTCACACATATCATCCTACACATATGTAGTCCCTGAGTCGTACTTTTAACCCTACATAAGGTCTGTTCAAAAATCCCATTGAGTGTGAGGTTACCTAGTCTAATAACCTCTAAAGTCTATAAATCCTAGTTTATAACCCATAAAAATATAGAAGCAGGTATTAAAAGTCTACCAATGGAAAAAAAGCCCAGGGCCAGATAGTTTTAGTGAAGAATTGTACCAGAATTTCAAAGAAGAGCTAATACCAATACTCAAACTATTCAACAAAATAGAAACAGAAGTAACACTGCCAAACTCATTCTATTAAGCTACAGTCACCCTGATGCCTAAACTACATAAAGACTCAAGAAGGAAAGAGAAGTTCAGACATATTTTTTATGAACATTGATGTAAAGACATTCAATAAAATATTTGCAAACTGAATCCAAGAACACATAAAACACATCATCCATCAAGATTAAGTAGGCTTCATCTCAGGGATGCAAGTATATATGAAAATCCATCAAGGTAATCTACCATATAAACAAACTGAAAGAAAAAATGTACATAATTATCTCATTAGACACTAAAAAAGTTTTTGATAAAACTCAGCACCCCTGCATGTTAAAGATATTAGAGAAACCAGGGATACAGGGCAAATACCTAAACAAAATCAAAACAATATGCAGCCAGACAATAACGAACATCAAACTAAATGGAGAGAAACTTACAGCAATTCCACTAAACTCATGGACAACACAAGGTTGCCCATTCTCTCCCTATCTAGTCAGCATAGTATTTGAAGTTCTAGCCAGAGCAATAAAACAACTGCAGGAGATGCAGGGAATACAAATTGGAAAGGAAGAAGTAAAAACATCACTATTTCCACATGATATAATAGTGTACATAAGTGACCCCCCAAATTCTGCCAGAGAACTACTACAGCTGATAAACACCTACAGAAAAGTGGCTGGATACAATATTAACTTAAAGAAATCTGTCATCCTCCTTTATACAAGTGATAAATGGGTTGAGAAAGAAATTAGGGAAACAAAACTCTTTACAATAGCCATGTATAATAAAAAATATCTTGGTATAACTCTAACCAAGCAAGGGAGTGATCTGTATGACAAGAAGTTCCTGAAGAAAGAAGTTGAAAAAAGTATCAAAAGATAGAACTATCTCCCATACTCCTGGATAGGTAGGTACAAATGTTCGTTTTACCAAAGCAATCTACAGATTCATTGTAATTCCCATCAAAATTCCATCACAATTTTTTTATAGACCTTGAAGTAGCATTTCTTAATGTTATATGGAAAAACAAAAAAACCCAGGATCACCAAAATGATCCTGCACAATAAAAGAACTCACTATCCCTGACTCAAACTGTACTACAGGGCAATATTTATAAAAAGTGTAAGGTATTGGTAAAGAAACAGATAGTGATCAATAGAATCAAATCGAAGACCCAGAAATAGACCCACACACCTATGGACACTTGAGTTTTGATAAAGAAGCCAAAACCATACAATGGAAAAAAGAAAGCATCTTCAACCAAATAGTGATGTTCTAACCTTATGTCTGCATGTACAAGAATGAAAATACATCCATATTCATCATCCTGCACAAAACTCAAGTCCAAGCGGTTGAAGGAACTCAACATAAAACTAGATATACTAAATCTTTTAAAAATGTTTTAATTGAAATACAACTATATTATCTTCCCTTTTCTCTTTCCTTCCTCCAGCCTATGCCTTAAACATGTCCCCTCCCCTCACTACCATGTTGACAACTCCTTTTGATAACTAGTGTTACAGAAATATGTGCATATATTTGTATGTATGTGTATGCATACACAGACACATACACAACCTTCTGAGTCCATTTTTTACTGTTTTATGTACATGTTTTCAATACTAACCACTCTGTGATGTACAATCAATAAGAAGTCTCACCCTTGAAAAAGGCTAATTCTCCATTTTACAGCTGTCATTAATCGCCTGAAGTTTTTTGTCTAGGAGTGGGACCAAGTGAAATGATCTCCTTCTCCATTAACATGTCTATTAATATTGCCACTGTTCTGGTTTTGTTTATGCATCCATTTCTAAGATAGAACATTTCCCAGCAGATTTTCACCCTCTCTTCTCAGTGTTCCCTGCACTATAAGGGCAGGAGCTGTAATGTAGACGTATCTATTGGTACTGAGCTCCACATGATCCATTGATATCTATAGTGTGTCCAGCTGTGGTTTCCTATGGTGGTCTCCATTTCATGTAAAGAGGGGCTTCTTTGATGAACTGTAGTAGCTATTTTATAAGTAAATTGAATAGTTTCTACATCTTATATATAATAAAAATGACTATGCAAAGTATTTGCAATAAAATAGGGATTTGCTTAAAGGCTTGATAGATGGCTCATCAGTTAAGAGTTCTGCTGCTCTTTCAGATGACCTTAATTCAGTTCCTAACATCCACATCAGGAAACTCATAACCACCTATAGCTACAAGAGGCTACAAGAGTTCAAAAAGCTCTGACACCCTCTTCTGGCTCCCAGAGCACATGAACTCTCATGCACAAATCTTTACACACACACACACACACACACACACACACACACACACACATGTGTATATTTTTTTCATGTTTTAAAGATACATATAAATAAAAATAAAACTTTTTAAAATTAGAGATTTTCCTCATCTACATTTTATAGAATTTCATGTACATGTATATCTTTGTTGTGAAAAGTAAAGTGAACTGTGGCATCTTGTTTTGTAAATCTATTAGTAATGGTTCTTGACACAAGAAAGAAAAAGTAGTACATTGTAATTTTGAGAATTCAAGGTCCTTGGTTTGATATTATTCTAAAGAATTGCTTTGCAATGGGATATTGAACAGGTTGAAGACTGTGAGTTATTAAAATGCTGTGTAAATGCTAGGTTTCTTTGTCAATAGGATTTATTATGTCGTGCTCCAAACAAAACACCACAGTAGTACTCCATAGATGAAAATTAACTCTGTCCTTCTGCCTCCGACTCTCTCCCTCTCTCTCCTCATTTTCTCCTTTGTCGTCCTTCCCACCCCTCCAGACACATGCCACCTATGGTGCTCTGGTACAGATGGACATGGTGGTAAATGAAACTCTCAGATTATATCCAGTAGGTGGAAGACTTGAGAGGGTCTGAAAGAAAAATTTTGAAATCAATGGGGTGTTCATTCCCAAAGGGACTGTGGTGATGGTACCAACCTTTGCTCTTCACAGAGACCCGAAGTGCTGGCCAGAACCTGAAGAATTTGGCCCTGAAAGGTACTAGGATGTGGAAAAGAGAAAATATTCTGATCCAAACTAATTCAAGTATAATATGCTCTCTTGTTATTCAACATGTTGTTTCAACAACAGTCTCTCTCTGTTTCCCTCTCTCTGCCTTTCTGCCTGCTTCCCTGTCTTTCTGTCTTTTTGTCTATGTAAACTTTTAAGAAAGCATAGCATCTGTCATAATTTCCATGGCACTATCTTTTTTTTAATGTATTGTGCTTTTCATTCATCTCAAGTTTTTCTTGCTATTTCCATTAGCTGTCCCCATCACCTTTAGAAAGCATCTGAGTCTCCCATTTCAATAGAGTTTGCCTCTTAGATCTTCTATTATGGCTGTAATAGTGTTACCTTGTGCTTGGAGGTCCTTCTTCATTATGGTTAGAATGGCCCTGCTGAGGACAGAGGAGATTGTGGGTCAGTACACTCCTGTCTCTAGCTGTCATTCTAGACAGTTCAATGACTTTTCTAAGGCTATGCCACCTGCTTGTCTAGAAGACTGAGATAGGTTTCTTTGGATGTGGTTTGAGTATATTCTTCTGGAAAATCTGGATCAAGGTCAGGCTTCAGTCAGGTTTTATATCTAAAATACTATTTTCTTGATTTTCTGTTAGGAACCAAAAACAGAAAGCGGAGGTTTTAGCCCAGTAGCTAGCAATTCAGAGGACCTTTGACCTAGATATATACTAGCCTCTAACAGTGGACTTTCTGTTGTCAATATATATGTCTTATTGATTGTGACATACCTGTTACCACCATAACATTTACTGAGGGATTTAATGGAGGTTGATTCATCCAAGATGACTTCTTTGTTTCCTTTAGTTTTATCAGTTCCATCACCTGTAGCACTGTGATTATAAAAGCCCAAACAATTGATTATATTAATGTTAGATTCTTTTAATAATTAAACATATATTACATGACTACTTAGTATGAGGGACTACTCCAAGCACTGCCAAAATTCAAATATTAATATAGATCTAATATGATGTTTGACAAATGTTGAAGAGTAACCTATAGAAATGAATATACACAACACTAAATGAATCTGTATGTCTGCAGTAACCATTCACTCACATCATCAGCTGTTCTACATACATACCTACCTACCTACCTACCTACATACATACATACATACATGTATACATACATATTCTACAACTCTTTCTCAGCTCTCATGTGGTGTGTGTGTGTATGTATGTATGTATGTATGTGTTTGTATGATATGTCTGCACATGTATATGTAGCATGTCAACAAGAATTTTCTTCAAAATATAAAATAGAGTTTGAAATATATAATCACATTCAAATTATCACCTTCCTCAAATCATTATTCTTGTCTTAAATATTTAAATGAAATAAAAATCAAACAAAATGTTTCTACCTCTCTAGAATTTTGTATCCACAGAAACATATAAGGAAAACTTTGATAAAGACATTATAGTGGAGTGATTTTTGTATATTTTAAAAATATTTGACTTAAATACTCATTAAGGAATGAAGGGAAGCAGGATGAAGCAAAAAAGTAGGAAGAAGCAGAAGCAAAGTAAGAAAAGAAGGGAAGGAGGGAGGAGAATAAGGAGAAAGAAAAAAGGAAAGATCGAGATGGGGAAAAAGGCAGGAAGAAATGAAGGAGGAAGAATGAAGGAAAGAAAATTGAAAGGAAGAAAGAAAGGAGCTGGCAAAAAGAAAAGAAAGACAGAAAACATAGTCAAAAAGAAAATGAATAAGTGAGAGGAAAGAATCATAGAGTGAAAAGGAGCAAACTTTTAATAGTTGTAGGTATTTTGTCCACTGAGTCCAATGGGCAAGTCAACAGCAGAAATGTGAGTTGCAGCAAGGACTTGCTTTTCTTTCATTGGTCTTGTTTCTTATGTGCCAGAATATGAATGCATCACTGTGCTAAATGTGTGTGGGTCAAAACTCGTGTGTAGGTCGCGGGTGAGGGTGCGGGTGAGGGGTGTGGGGCGCTGGTTGCGGCCTCGAGCTGGAGTGTAGAGGCCAAAGCTGTCCCAGGAACCATGGCTCAGCCAGTGAGACGCGGGACTTTCAGCACTCACTGTTGATGATTCGGTCTTGTCTGCACGGTGGGGCTTGAGCAGCCTACATGCTGCCAGTGACCGCAGGGTCCTGGGAGCAGGGACTCTGGGATGCTGCATGCCTGGCGGTACACGGGGTGGGTCATGCCTGTGTACCGCAGTTGCGGCTGAGTCTCCCAGGGGCCCTGCGATGGCGGTGCACGGACTGCTGCTGTAGAGAGGGAACTCTATAGCCCGCTAGAGCTCAGAGAGCACAGGGACGGATGGAGAAGGCTTCACCTCCCCCGTGCGAGTTTTCCGCTTACACAATGAGTCCAGAGTTCAAAGAGACACGTGGAGTTGAAGGCATGCAGATTTATTGACATGATGATGAGTTTGAATGGTGGCATTCTCTCCCAAAAAATGTCAAGAGAGGCTCCCTTATATTAAGGAGAGGAGGAGCTTAGGAGACCTGTTAGCTCACCCTCTACCTGGGCCTTACGTGACCCATTGCATGGAGACCTCATATCAGGTCCCTGGGGGCGTGGCCAAACACCCCAGGATTTCCACAGTCCCACATCCCACCCTGTTTTCTTTCATAAAAGAAGGGGAATCTCTGAAGGTGGAAATATAATGTAGGCCACATGTGGGAATGTTACTCTTATGTGACAAAAGACTGTGGGCCCCTCTGTGAGAGGGACTGTTGAGGACTTGAAGCTGAGAGAGCCAGATGGCTTGGGAAGGTCTGACGTGCCTCCTGTCCCAGAGACCAGGGTGCCAGGGCTTCTAGGACTCTTCTACCTGGCTTTCCGGCCTTCACAGCTCACTGCCCCACAACTCCCTCTCTTAGGGAAGGTGTCATCTGTAGTGAAAATTTTGGATGAGGAAGTCAAAAGAAAACACTACACAGGCTGGGGGGTGTAGCATAACCAAGCCAAGGGTAATGGGAATTGAGGGTTGTGTTGGGAAAGCAAGGAGTCATTGAATCAATTAAATACATATTGTACAATTTGAGAGTAATGCCATTTGATTAATCTAAATAGACATTATGATTTCCTCACTAACATGCCACTTCAGCTTTGTGACTTTGGCAAGAGTTCATCTGTAGCTGGAAGGTCTGGGTTTGTCTCAGCGTGTGTTTCTGTGTCTTAGCGAGCATCTCTGGGTCTTCAGTCAGACAAGATGACTGAGAGAAGGCAGCTTGGCAGGTTCAAGGAGGTGGCACTGTCTCAGCATCAGCTCATCTCTGGAGTCTGCAGTCTGACGAGATGTAGGCAGCTTGGCAGGTTCCAGGAGGTGGCGCTGTCTCGGCATCAGCTTGTCTCTGTTGGATCTGTGGGTATAATCTCAGGGACGCAGCATCTCCAGTGGGGAGATGTCTGGAAATCCTGAATATTGAGCATTAAATCACTCCTGGAAAGCCAAAGGTGTTTGAGGAAATTGGATGGCTGAAGGAGAAAACATTATGTTAGTAGTATCTGGGGTAGGCATCCACAGTTTGTCTGTGAAGGAAAATTAGTTGTTAATTAAAAGCTGAAAGATGGTGGTAAGCATGTTGATTTAACCCGTGGAAGTAGATTTAGATGACTTTCAAACCTTGAAGAAAAATTTTAAAATGTTGAAGAAAGTGTTGGACATATATCATGAGTATTAGAGAGAAAAGGAAATATTAAAACTAAAGGAGAAAAAAGTTTTGGTTGAAAAGCACAAACGTTACTGTAAGTATCTCTTTTTGGGAGAAAATTATTAATGAAGGGTTGAATATCAGTGGGGGAGGGGCCTGCCAGAATCCGGGGCATTATCCCCCTTTGTTTTTCTTAGAGAAAAGGAAAGGCTAACTTTGAAGAAAAGTTGAAAGCAAGAAACATAGGTGTTTTGTAGGAAAGTCAGAAGGAGTAAAAGGGTGTGTAAAACTGAGTCATGGTGGGGAGACACCTGGAGGTTAGTAAAGAATCAGTAGTTCCTGGGAGAAGCTGGCTGGCAACTCTCAGTCAGAGGGGGAGGGGAAAACCTCTGCTGGCAGGCAGAGTGTGGGAGATTTTTGGGTGCAGGGGTAAAGAATGGAGATTAAGGAGTCTCTGCCATCTTGTAGGGAACACGTGGAGAGAGAAACTTAGTTTTTTTGAGTTAAGCAGAAGTTAGATTGTAGTTATCAATTAGAGAAAAGATGTTAGTTGGGAACACGAGAAGGAGAGAGGAGGTGGAGGGTGGGTGGACAGAGATGTAATTCACAGTTCTCGCAGGCACCAGCGGGGAGAGCTTCAGGAGCTGGCTCTGTATACATTGTCTACCACTAACCAGGGGGAAGATGGTGGCTCGTGTGCCTTGGGAAGCACATGGGTGTGAGATTGTCTATGACTCTTGTCTGGAACAGATGTCTCAGAGAGGCAGAGATCTCCACAGTGGAGAAGCGGGCACAGAAAGTTTGGTATTTGGGCAGGAATGAACTCAGTCAGATTTCAGCAGGTGTGGGCATAAGACTCTTGAATCTGCACTGGGCCTTGCAGCAGGGCAGGTTATGGGGGCATGTGGCTGTGTCCTTGGACAGCCAGCGCACCAAAATTGGCCTCTATTCTGAGAGTCTGTGGATGTGCAACAAAATAGAGGCAAGGGAGTGTATGCAGTGGCGGTGTGCACTGGGAAAACAGGAGTCTACATGCTCTGTTGGAAGTGACTTGTTCATTCTTGAAGTCTATGGGTATTGTGCCTTACGTTGGGCACCAGATGTGGGTCAAAATTCTCGAGAGTTGCAAGCTGGCGCAGGTGGGGTGGGTTGAGGCCTCGAGCCAGAGCGCAGAGGCCTTCCCGGGAACCACGGCTCAGCCTGTGAGACTCGGGACTCTCAGCACTCCCTGTTGATGGTTCGGTCTCTCCTGCGCGGTGGAGCTTGAGCAGCCCACTCACTGCCGGTGACTGCAGGGTCCTGGGAGCAGGGACGCTGGGACGCTGCAAACCTGTCAAGACACAGGGCGGGTCATGCTTGTGTCCCGCGGGTGCAACTGAGTCCCCGGGGGCCCTGGGAAGGTGGTGCATGGACCGCTGCTGTAGAGAGGGAACTCTGTGGGCTGCTAGAGCGCAGAGAATGCAGGGACAGGCGGAGAAGGCTTCCCCCCACCGCGTGAGTTTTCCACTTACACAATGAGTCCAGAGTTCAAAGAGACATGTGGAATTGAAGGCATGCAGACTTATTGACATGACAATGAGTTTGAATGGTGGCATGCTCTCCCAAAAAATGTCGAGAGGCCCCCTTATATTAGGGAGAGGAGGGGCTTAGGAGACCTGTTAGCCCGCCCTCTACCTGGGCCTTACGTGACTCATTGCATGGAGACCTCATGTCAGGTCTCTGGGGGCATGGCCGAACACCCCAGGATTTCCACAGTCCCACAAATGTGCTTTTCTTGTTTAAAGAAAAATTATCTTAATCTGGGTATGGTGGCTCATCTCTGTAATCCCAGCACTTGGAAGCCAAAGGTAGGTAAGTCTTTGTGAGTTTGAAGCCAGCTTGTTCTACATAGAGAGTTTCTGACTAGCCAGGGATGCATACTAATATCTTGTGTCAAAAAATAGATAGACAGACAGACACACAGATAAGAAATATTTTGAATAGCATTCTTGATACAGTCAAAAGCTTCTCCATGGTAAAGGGAAAGAGATAGGCCTGTAGCCTACAACATCTAAAGTATATCAGATACTCCAAGGCCTACATAACATTACAGAAGGTGGGGTGGACAAATTGTAGTGGCTGGAGTGTTGGTAGGTATGCTATATAATGTCTTCTGGACATTCCCATTTCCATTATAACCACAAAGCATCTATGACCACATGTTAAAGACTTGCACATACCAGAAAAAAGTGAACCATGAAAGTAGGGGTATGACTAGTTGTGAAGAATGTAATGAAGGGAGTAGAATCACAGTGTATTGTGTACAATTTAGAAACTGACAAAAATGAACTCTAAAAAGTTCAGCAAGATATCTCTATGCAACCCAAGCAAGCATCCTGTCCACTACTGCTTGTGGGTATCTAATAGATATCAAACAAGTGGCTGTTGTGGGTTTTATATTTCATTAATACTTCATTAACATGCTTTCATCTACTCCTGTGGGGCAAGGTTCAGCAAGAAGAATCAGGACAGCATCAATCTTTACATGTACCTGCCCTTTGGGATAGGACCCAGGAACTGTATTGGCATGAGGTTTGCTCTCATGAGCATGAAAGTTGCTCTTGTCAGAGTCCTGCAGAACTTCTGCTTCCAACCTTGCAAGGAAACTCAGGTCAGTGTGATTTCTCAATAAGTTACATGTAATTTGTTGTTTTAATTGTGGGCATCTGTATGCAAAGAAGTGTATGGTTGCTCACATTTTAATTTATTCTATGAACCAAGTAACTTCTTTTGTGACATCTGTGGAGGGTTAGGTTCTTCAGTTTAGCAGCTGTATCTTTTGCTTAAAAAAAGTATAACCATTTTTTAAATTCAGGGGCTGGAGAGTGGTCCATTCAGGGAAACGTCTACATTGTAAGAATGAAGATCTGGAGCTTAATGCACCAAGGAAGGGGAATACCCAGGGTTGGATGGGATGGAGATGTGTGGGTGGGTGGGGGAGCACCTTCTTAGAGACAAAGGAGATGGGGGATATGGTGAAGAATTCTAGGAGGAGGACTGGGAGGGGGCAACATTGAATGTATATAAATAAAATAATTAATTAAAAATTAATAATATTATAGAAAAATGTATACCAATTTTGTAAATTCAGGGCCTGGAGAGTGGTTCATTTAGGAAAATGTTTGTACTGTAAGCATGAATACCTGAGTTTTTATCCTCAGAGCCCAAATTTTTAAAAATTTGTATGGCTCCTAAGGAATGGCACCTGAGGAAAGAGTAGTTTTCACGAGCTTATATGGCATATTCGTCCTTAATGAATCTCTTCCTTGGTTCTGTCCTTGGTGACACTTCATTGTTTGGTCCTCATTGTGCTTTTTGTAACTGTTGCAGATTCCTTTAAAACTAAGAAAGAAAGGGTTTTTTTCAACCAGAAAAACCTATTATTCTAAGTGCTGTATCAAGAAATTGAACCATAAGTGGAGCTTGACGTTATACCTACCATAATGCCGTGTGTCACGGCACCAGAAGCCAACTTATTTGTGAAGAAAGTGCAGAAATGAAGATGGGATTGTTTCTCTTCATATATGGGTGACTCATACCAAGCTGCTCACCTCCTCTAACCACCAAAGTTCAACAGTCACATGTTTCCCAAAATAGACAAAAGCAAGAGTACTTTGTGTGTATGTTTTTTTTTCAGTTTGTTTACTTTTGATTTGGTTGGATTGAGTTGGCTGGTTTGTTGATTTGGAAACAGTGTCACATTTACCCCATGCTGGACTGGAACTCACTACATAGAAGTAGATATTTTGAAGCCCCTGATACCACCTTCCAAATACTGAGATTATATCCCCACACTGCTCAGCCTAACTAAATGGTTACTGAACAGAATGGACAGTCTTTGTTAGATAAAAATGGTGCTCTTGTTTTTTGGATGTTTTTGCCAAGTTAGAACATGAGCTGAGAACATGGCTATGTGTATAAAGCCCTCATTGTGTAAGTGTAAGAACAGGAATTTGGAGCCCCTGAACAAAGTTAAAAGATGAGTAGGCTTGTTGGTCACCCATAATTAAAATACTGGAGAGGCAGGGACAGAATATCCCTGTGGAAACTGACTAGCTAGAGCAGCCAGTTGGTGATCTCTATGCCTCAGGAAAGTGGATAGGGTTGGAGGAAGACTTTGTCAACTTTGAACTTCCACAAGCACTCTGCACATATGTATACATGGACTCTCACACACACATGGGTCCCAACACATGCATACATTCAAACAACATGTATGCATATGTTTGCAAAATAATTAATCTAAGGATTATTACCTCTGAAATTTGAATGTAACATGCAGATTGTTGAGATTATTGATTCTTTAATCCTACTGAAGGTAATTCACTCAGCCAATAGAAGTCAAATTAGGCTTCCCATGAGCCATAACACATAAGCTACCAATTTAAATAAGAAGTAGCACACTGAGTGCAACTCATATGTTACCAGGTTCATGATCAGAAGAATATAAGGAAGAGAATTGGACAATGACCTGACCTGTGGGAAAAAACTCACAGGGGGTAGCTTGGGCCCACCCATGGACTGTGGCAGTGGCAGAGTCCTGGAACAGTGGCAGAATCAGCCTACAGGGGTGCTGCAGCGTATGCAGTCCGTGGACCCCAGTGGAGGAGTCCCAGAGGCTTTTCCCATGGGCAGGTTCCCACATACAGGAGAAGGTCTAGGGTTCCAAAAGCTTGGTGGCAAACACAGAAGACATGTGGAGTCCATGGAAGAAGTTTTATTGTCCATGATGGTAGTTGGATCTGGATGTGAATGTACGCATGCCCCCAAGAGCCTGGGGAGAGCTGGCTTATATAGAGGGTGGGAAGGAGAAGGTACCATGGAGGAATAGCTTACTTATCTAGGTCCCCCGACAGAATTAATATGTAAATCTCTCGAGGCAGAGGTCTGTTAGTCATGCCCTTTATTTGTGTCTTATTTGACTCATGGTATAGGTTAAGTGGAGATGAGACTGAGTGTCAGGGTCCTGGGTTCTGGGGACATGGCCAAACACCTGCAGTCTTGGTGTTCCAGGCCCATGTCAACTCAAGATGTCCTTCTACAGCCCAACATCCCACTCTCTTCTCTCTCATAAAAGAAGGGGCACCTCTGAAAGTGTAGTTTATTGGGGATATATGTAGGCCACATGTGGGGTTGTTACTCCTATGTGACCGATGACCATGGACTTCTCTGTGGGAGGGACTGTGGAGGGCTGAAGCTGAGAGAGCCAGAGGCCTAGGAAGAGCCTGAATGCCTTGGGTATCTGGGGCTCTGGGGTTGCAAAGCTCATTCAATCAGGTACCTGGCTTTTTCTCATAGCTTGCTGCCCCACAATTCCCTCTTTTTTAAGAGAGGTGTTATCTGTAGTGAAAATTTTGGATGAGGAAGTCAAAAGAAAACACTACACAGGTGGGGGAGGGGGTTTGTAGCATAATTAAGCCAAGGGTAATGGGAATTGAGGGTTGGATTGGGAAAGCAAGGAATCATTGAATCAATTAAATACATGTTGTACAGTTTGAAGGTAATGACATCTGATTAATCTAAATAGATGTTATGTTTTCCTCACTAACATGTTACTTTAGCTATGTAACTTTGGCAAAAGATTTCATCTGTGGCTGGAAGGTCTGGATCTGTCTTCTGTCTCAGCGTGTGTTCCTGTGTCTTAGCGAGCATCTCTGGGTTTTGGTGTGCATCTCTGGAGTCTGGCATGTGTCTCTGAGTCTTCAGTCAGACGAGATGGCTGGGAGAAGGCAGCTTGGCAGCTTCTAGGAGGTGGTGCTGTCTCTGGATCTCAGCGTGTCTCTGGAGTCTGCAGTCTGATGAGATGGCCGGGGAGAAGGCAGCTTGGCATCTCAGGCAGGTTCCAGGAGGTGGTGGTATGTCTGGGTCTCAGTGTGTGTCTCTGGAGTCTGTAGTAAGACCAGATGGCTGGGGAGAAGTCAGTTTGGCATCTCAGGCAGGTTCCAGAAGATGGCGTTGTCTCTGCTGGATCTGTGGGTATAATCACAGGGGAGCAGCATCCCTGGCGGGGAGATGCCTGGAAAGGCTGGATATTGAGCATTGAATTACTTGGGAGCATGTACATCATGGTCTGTCATTAAGATCCTGGAAAAGCAAAGGTGTTTGAGGAAATTTTAGTCTTGGAAGGTATCTTTGAGTCTGTGTTTGGATGGCTGAAGGAGAAAAACATCATGTTAATTATGTACCTGGGATAGTCAGCAACAGTTTGTCTGTGAAAGGAAATTAGTTCTTAATTAAGAACTCAAAGATGGTGATCAGCATGTTGATTTAACCTGTGGAAGTAGATTTAGATGACTTTTGAACCTTGAAGAAATTTAAAAAAACTGAAGAAAGTGTTGGACATATATCACAAGTATTAGAGAGAAAAAGAAATATTAAAACAAAAGGCAAAAAAAAATTGGTAGAAAATCACGAACATTGTTGTTTTAGAAGTTCCTGTTGGGGAGAAAAGCATCAATGGCAGGTTCAGAAGCAATGTGGGGGAGGGGCTTGCTCTGCCATGTGGTGTATCAGCAGAGAGGGGCCCCTGTACTCCCGGTTCCTTTTTCTTAGTCTGTAAATTTCAAATGTAGAGACAAAGAGGAAAGGCCAACCTTGAAGAAAAGTTCAAAGCAAGAAGCATAGGGGCTTGATAGAGTTAGGAGTGAAAGGCTGTGTAAAACTGAGCCATAGGGGCAGAGACATGTGGAAGCTGGAGTATAGCTGGCAGCTCTTAGGAGAAAGAGAGAGAATAGTCTCAGCTGAGCGAAGGAGTCCCTCAACTAAGGGAAAGTCTTAGAACGATGGTAACAGCAGGTGCTGTGGCCTGAAGGACAGCTGTTAGCTGTGAAGGAGCTCTATGTGGAACTGGGAGGATGGGAAGAGTGAGGGGGCAGATTCCCACATTCATGAGAAGGTCTAGGGTTCCAAAAGCTTGGTGGCAAACACGGAAGACATGTGGAGTCTGTGGAAGAAGTTTTATTGTCCATGATGGGAGTTGGATCTGGATGTGAATGTACGCATGCCCCCAAGAGCCTGGGGAGAGCTGGCTTATATAGAGGGTGGGAAGGAGGAGGGACCAGGGAGGAATAACTTAATTATCTAGGCCCCCTGGCCTAATTAATATGTAAATCTCTCGAGGCAGAGGCCTGTTAGTCATGCCCTTTATTTGTGTCTTATGTGACTGATGGTATAGGTTAAATGGAGATGAGACTGAGTGTCAGTGCCCTGGGTTCTGGGGGCTTTGCCAAACACCTGCAGTCTCAGGGTTCCAGGCCCATGTCAACCCAAGATGTCCTTCTACAGCCCAACACTGACCAACTCCATTTTATTCTATTTCTGCCTCTTTGGCTTTTTCTTTCTTAGTTATTCCTCCATGCATTTACCTTGGACTAAAAGTATGATGTATCTGATTGATAAATGTTATAGAACAAAGCTACATTCACTTGACAATGAAGTCTACAGGGCAAATCACATTTGCAAACACACACACACACACACACACACACACACACACACTTACTGAGAGTACCTATTTCCGATGGTGAGGCTTATCTCAGAGTAGGAGCAACCATCTCATGGGAATGCAAATTATGACAGCAACAACAGCTTCTCTAGAGGCCCCTGCAGAAGCAAAACTGAAATAGGATTATTTAGACCACTGTTTTGGCCAAGATTACCTTTGTGCCCATAAGGCTCATGTATTGGTGGGATTACTATAGTGAAAATAATCTCCATATTATCAAAAACAATCTACAGAGTCAACAAAATCTCCACAAAAATTCCAACACAATTCTTCACAGATCTTGAAAGAACAATTCTCAAATTCATATGGAAAAACAAAAACCCAGCTAAAATGATTCTGAACAATAAAAGAACTTCTGGAGGTACCACTATCCCTGACTTCAAGCTGTAGTACACAGAAATAGTAATAAACCTGCATGGTAATCATATAGAAACAAATGGATGGATCAATGGAATAAATCAAAGACCCAGACATAAACCCAAAGTCTTACAGATACTTGATTTTTGACAAAGAAACCAAAATCATACAATGGAAAAGGGAGAGCATGTTCAACAAATGGTGCTAATCTAATTGGATGTCTGCATGTAGAAGAATGCAAATTGATCTAGTGTATCACCCTGCACAAAATCCAAGTCCAAATGGATCAAAAACCTCAATGTAAAACCAGACTCAATCTAATAGAACAGAAAGTGGGGAATAGCCTTGAAAGTGGGGAATAGCCTTGAGCTCATCAGTACAGGAGACAACTTCCTAAAAAGAACACCTATGACTCAGACACTATGGTCAAGATTTAATAAATAGGACTTTATGAAACTTAAAGATTTCTATAAGTCAAAGGACACTATTAATAAGACAAAACAACAGCCTACAGATTGGGAAAAGATCTTCATTAACCCTACATCTGAGAGAGGACTAGTATCCAAAATATATAAAGAACTCAAGTTGTTAGACAACAACAGGCCAAATAACCCAATTTGAAAAATGAGGTACAGAGGAAAACAAAGAATTTTCAACAGAGGATACTTGAATGGGTGAGAAGTGTGGGACCACTTCCAGATGGGTTCCATGAGGATCTCTGGCCGGGCTGAGGACAGGGTGCGATCGGCGACTGCCTTACTTCCTCTGTCTGTGGGCAGCCCAAGATGGGTGGTGAGCAGACAGGGAGAGTCCGCTGCTGTCTTGCCACCAACCGTGTCTCAGCGCCTCAACAGCAGCGGCGGAGGAGAGGGGAGAAGTGTTACAGCTCTTTGGTTTCCTCTGTCCACAGGCAGCCTGGGAGTGCCTCAGCAGCCGTGGAGGACAGGGGAGAAGTCTTACAGCTCTTTGAAGTGCACAGGTTGGCCGGTGACGAGGGGAGGAACCCCGACAAAAGCTCTCAGACAGCGGGAAGGATCTCACACACCTTTACTTTTGAGCTTGGCCAATATGTACAGTTTTGGGGTGGCAGCTGGTAACCCCTATTGGCTTGGTCTGAGAGCTTGGGAATGCCCCACCTGCATGAAGGTGCTACTCCTACGTGATCCCTGACCATGGACCTCTCTGTGGGAGGGACTGTGGAAATCTTGAAGCTGAGAGAGCCAGATAGGGAAGGTCCGAAGCACCTCCCATCCCAGAGGCCCAGAAGCCAGGGTGCCGGGGCTTCTAGGACTCTTCTACCAGGCTTTCCGGCCTTCACAGCTCACTGTCCCACAGAGAAGGACCTAAAGAAAAATGTTCAAAGTCCATAGTCATAAGGGAAATGCAAATAAAATGACTCTGAGATCCCACCTCATACCCATGCATTCAGAATGGCTGAGACTAAAAATTCAAGAGATAGCACATGCTGGTGAGGTTGTAGAGGATGCATACTTGTAAAAATTAGGGTTTCTATTGCTGTGATAAATTCCCATGACCAAATGTAATGTGTTGAGGAAAGGATTTATCCCTCTTAGAGCTTTGTGTCAGTCTACCTGCCATAGATGTCAGGACAAGAGTTCAAGGCAGAAACCTGGAGGGTGGAACTCCATGGAGGAACACTGCTTACTAATTTGCTCCTCATGGCTTGCTCAGCCTGTTTTCTTATACAACTCAAGACAACTTTCCCAGAGGTGACATTCTCCACAGATAACTGGGCCTCCCACATCAATCATTAATTAAGAAAACACACTACAGATTTGCATAGAGGCCAATCCTTTGGCAGCAATTTTCTCCATTAAGAATTTCTTCTTCCCAGATGACCCTAGCTTATATCAAGGTGGCATTAATAAATATCCACATGATACCCTAAACCCAACTTTTGATTTCTTTCATAAATTCTCAAAGCCCAGAGGCTGAGGAGATAAGTCACTGAGTAAAGTGTTTGCCATGCAAGGATAAAGACATGAAGCATTCTTCCAGCATTCACAGAAAAAGAGACAGGAAGATCCTTGGGCTGGCTGTTTAGCCAGTGTAGCCAATGGATGAGAGATGTGCTTCCAAAACTAAAATGGAGATCTATAGCAGAAGACACTTGATGTTGACCTGTAACCAACATGTACTCTCAAAGATGTGGGCTCCCGCATTCACACACACAACAATTCACACAGTCTAAAAGCTCTTGTTAACAGTCTTGTTTTCAATTAACCCCTTTGTTCTTCTCAACTTGGCCTCATTGGCCAAACCTCCCCTCCTTGCCCACTACTTCTATTCATCTCTATCACATGCAGATGGGTGATTCAGCCTGTGCTGAGGGGATTCTCAGAATCCAGACTTTTGCCCTAACCCTGGTTTCAGATCAATAGCAAGACTATTTATTTCTGAGCTTAATGCTTTCTTTGCTGTTATCTAAGATTAAACATTGACTTGTTAGGAACACAGAAAAGGATAAGTACATCAATACTGATAAGTCTGTGTGTTTCAAACATCTGTGTGATTAAATTTTACTTAAATGTGCTGTAAACATCACCTCATTATCTCAGACTGCAACCAGAATTGCTTCTGGCTGTAACTCACTTCTGCTTTTTGTCTGACTGTGAGTCATCTATGTACTCTAAGTATTTTTAGCAACTTGTTAAAGATATGTGGTAAATGATTCAATAAATGTGCACAAGGATGAGAGTGCTGTGATTACCAGGATGTGTTCTCATCACCTAATGTCTGCTTGTATATCTGCAGCTCCATTCTCAGTATTCTCATCTCTTCATGTTTAAAGCTACCATATAAAATAGAACAAAGTTCAGAAAAAATATGCCTCCCTTTATGGCCCTTTATAGGCTAAGACTTTGCATTGGATGGGCCACAGTGCTGTCTGGGTTTTAGTTTCAAGAAATGACTAGGCTATACTTATGCAGAGTACAGGCCTACAGGTGGATAGGACAAATGAAGGTCATATTACCCCTATTATAAGATCCTCTCATGTAAATTAAGTGTTTCAGAGTAAACTGTTATTTCCATAAGAGTTTTATATATTATGTGTGTGTGTGTGTGTGTATGTGTGTGTGTGTATACACAAAAACATGTTCCTATGTGGAGGTAAAACAATCAGCATCAGAGGTTTTTCTCAATTACACCTGTCTTACTTTTTGAGAGAAGGTCTCTCACTGGATCTGACTTGTCAACAAGCTCCGGGGATCTTTCTGTTTCTACCTCCTCACCACTGAGGTTACATGTGTGGCTTTCTGACTTTCATTCCAGGAATTACAACTAAGTTCCTCATAGTTTTGTGAACATTGCGTCTCCCTTATTCTGGTTTCATATTGTAAAAGTATACACATAGCCTTTGGTTTGGGCAAGCTCATTAAGTCATTAACAGTTAGGGCACACCAGTCTTCTCATGTTTTCATGTACTCTGTTTGCATCGGATTTCCACAACACTCTTTACATTGGCATGAACTGATTCCTGTTTTGTCCCTGCTGAGATTAGACCAAGTAGTAGTTCTAGAAGACATACATGGGATCTGCCAGAAGGAATCACAGAAAAGAATTTGATTTTCAACCAAATTTGCTGTTGGTGTCTTGAATCTTGCTGTTTTCTGCAGTGACCCTAGTGAGGGAATGTGATATTCTTTTAGTCTACCACAATAATTCTAATTTTTAGAATATATATTTTATTTATACTTTGAGAATTCCATATATATGGATAATGAAAGGTGGTACATATACACAGTGGAATACTGTTGAGGTGCAAAATTTTTTTTCAGGTATTTAAGTAGAACTAGAAAATACTAAGTTGAATGAGGTAACCTAGCCCCAGAAAAACAAACATAATGTGTTCTTACTCACATGTAATTCATAGAAACATACACATGCAGGCTACTTTGAAGGGATTCAGTGGTTGTAATTATATATTGATTCATTTATATCTATATGCAACAACAATGATTAAAGAAGAGGAGTGTCGAATTTGGTAGGAAGGGTGTCTTATTAGGGTTTTAGTGCTACGAATAGAAACCAAGACTAAGGCAGCTCTTAAAAGGATGACATTTAATTGGAACTGGCTTGTGGGTCCCTTGTTCCAGAGGACATCCCACGACGATCTTCAGCTGGGTCTGGTGTGGGGGTCCGTGCCAATGAGACAGAGTGGGAGCAGGGAGGGGAGATCGTCTGCCTCTGCTGCTGCCTCTGCTTGCATCTCCGCTGTCACCACCCAGTCACTCCCAGGTGCTGCACCTGTCTCTCCAGCGCTGAGTCAGCCGGGCTGGGCTGATAAGAAGCCGGTTAGCTGGCAAGGAGGCAGCTTGGTGTCCCAGGCAGGTTCCAGGAGAGCAAATCTCTTCCAAAGTGTTACAGCTCTTGCTACAGAAACTCTCAGACACCAGGATGATTCTCGAACACACTTTACTTCCCCTGAATAGAGCCCTTATATACAGCTTCAGGATGGGTTAGGGTCTGGCAGCAGATAACACTCATTGGCTTGGTCTGAGAGCTTGGAGGTACCTCATTTACATGGAGAGCCTGAAGCACCGTTCCTCCTGACTGATGACCATAGACCTCTCTGTGAGAGGGGCTGTGAAGGGCTGAAGCTGAATGAAAAGAACCAGGGCCTGGGAGCAGAGCCGAACACCTGCCATCTGATAACTGTCTGAGGTCCACGACTTATGCTCAACCTGGCACCCAGCTATTTTTCACAGCCCAACACCCCACACTGGTTTACAAGTTCAGATGTTCAGTCCATTATCATCAAGACAGGAGCATAACAGTGTCCAGGCAAATATGAGGCTGGAGGAGCTGAGAGTTCCACCTCTTGTTCTAAGGCAGCTAACAAAGGCTGGTTTCCAGGCAGCAAGGACAAGGGTATTAAAGCCCATTCACACAGTGACAAGACCTATTCCAATAAGGCTACATCTCATAACAGTGCCACTTCCTGGGCCAAACATATACAAACCTTCACAGATGTGAAGAGGAGAAACAATTCAATCGTGTTTTACTTAATTTATATGTATGTATGTATGTATATATGTTTATAGAGAAAACTGAAAGAAGATAAAACATCAATGACAAACCTACCTTAGTTAAAAATTCATCTGAAAGAGTCTTTCCTCACAAATATCATTAAAGAGAACTGCTTTATCCCCTGGACAAAATTCATTATGTCCAGTGCCAAATTCTATTTTTCTCTCTATCTTGAAATAGCATTGTTGGTTTTCATGATAAGACCATAAGCTTGGATATTATTTACGGTTATATTCATATTTCCCAGTAGAGTACTTTGAAAGAGTTAGGGTGTAAAACTTTAGTTGAAGTTGTTCTTATGCTTGTCTTTTCCCTGTGAAACTTTGGTGACCATTTCATGGGTTATTAATACAAGGAGTATGTTTAACTAGACTTTGATTATCTTCTCGACACATTTAACCTGATCTGTATGGAGCTGGTGACTACACCAACCAATATCCATTTTGTTCCTTCCCATGCATCCTATAAGAGAGTCCCAGAGAAGTCAAAGTTAGCCAGATTATCATTTTAGTTGAAAAAGTGTGTGTGTGTGTGAGTGTGTGTGTGTGTATTCACAAGCATGTGTGAATATATATGTTGGGGCCAGAGACAGATTTCCAGTGTCTCCTTTAGTCAGTTTCTAACTTATGTATTAAGGCAGAATCTCTCATTTGTACCCAGAAATTACTAACTCTGGCATTTAGCCAGTTTGCTCTGGGATTCCTACCCCCATCTCTCATACACTGAGATTTTAAGCAGACTTCACTATCTGCCTGATATGTGGGCAGCAGATTTGAATGGCAGCCCTTGTACTTTGTAAATACTTTACCCATTGAGCCATTGCTCCAGCCCCCAAATTAAGCAAATTATTAACTTAAGAATATCCTTGTCTCTGAAAAGACTTCATGTCCTGTGACCTTTCCAGCCATGAGCAGGCTGAATAGACCTTTTTCACTACAGTGGACCTTAGCAATCCCAGTGGAGTCATCCACCCTGGCTGCATATACAACTTCCTACAGAAACTTAGAAGAATAGACAGCCCACTGAGCTTTCTTTGTGACATAATCCAGCTGAAACAAAGGGTGGGTTCAGTGGGCTTCCCCTATATAAACACAGTGCTGAATATTAAACTTTAATCCTTGATCAGAAACTTGTCTTGGCTCCATGTTTCTCTTGCTCCTACCCCCTGATTCCCCCTTGTCCTTTATATTTCTAGCCCACATTTAAGGTAAAACCAGTTCATTCATGGTCACTGGATGGCTACAGGTGGCACTCTAACAAGGGGCCTGAAAATGGGGGGTGGGCACTGAGAAACACTGTCTTGGGTGGAGATCAACAATAAATGGAAGAAGCAAGGGTATCCTGCATGATAAGCAACAAACACCACTGAGGATAGTGCTAGTTATAAAGTTTATTTTTTTTGAGGCTGTTGTTTCAGGAGGTTCATTAAAAAGGGATATGGCTAGGCTGAAGAGGCATTGACCCAATGCTGACTTCACCTAGGGGAGATGGTGCAATTTGTTACAGGAAAATTATAAATAGGCCTTCATCTGCTGCCTAAGAGCTGCTTCAGGCAAGAGGAGCAGGAATTAAAAAACAGATGTTAGAAAAATTCTTAGCTCAAGTAGATTCATGCTGTTCTTGAGAAAGAGAGAGAAAGGGAGAGAGAGAGAGAGAGAGAGAGAGAGAGAGAGAGAGAGAGAGAGAATGAGAAAGGGTTTCAAAAAAGCAGTTTCCCCTGTCCGGGACACTTTGGCAAAAGAGAAGGAAAATGGATATAAGCTATTTCAGAGCTCTTCTAGGAAGAGGAGGAAATCTGGAGACATCCTGCTCCCTCTCTGGCTCCTACTAGAGACATTCTTAGTTCTGTTTTCCCTCTCTGTCTTTCTGTCTTTTGTGCACCCATCTGTCCATGTCCTTAATTTGTGTCTGTTTTCGTTTCTTTATTTGAATTATTGTGGTTCTGTGTTTCATATTCAAAAGAAAAAAATGGTTAAAAATTTATCTATTGGCTATCCAACACTTGAATTCGTTTAACTTGTTTAAAAGGCAGTCTCAATTTGCACAGCTGAAACTGATAAGTTACTCTACACCTGTATCTAAGAGTCAAGCTCATCTGGAGAAGCTTTGCTGGGAGCTGATTGTCTGCATAAGCTGCTTTTAAAGGGAGCAGCAGCTTTTTGACTTCTATGCTAAGGGAGCTGATGGCCGTTTTTTCCTAGAAAAATCTCTGTGACTATGTTTGTTGGGTTCAGCAAGGGACAAGGTGCTTTTCTCTTGAAATTACAGCTAGAAAAAGTAAGAAAATTTTGTCTGGTCTAAATATATAAGATGTGTATCTACTTCTCTTTGTTTCTGACTGGTTTTAAAAGTATAAATTTGTTCTACATGTCTTGGCTATAGAGTATTGGCTTATAAGTTATTGGTATGATTAAAAAATTTGTAACTTTGGTAACAGAAAGTTTGTTTAAAACTGGTAACTCAGGGTTGTAGTAATTCATAAACTAGACTTATAAAGAATAGGCTTTAACACAGTGTCTCTTTAATGAGTTATTAAAAGCTGCACTTTCATGCATTCATAGATACAAACTGGCAGCCAAACTTTGTAACATGAAAGTAATGCTCTTGGTATTGATTTTAAAGAGAATGGATTGTTTAAAACTGGGTTTTGTCTTCCAAGGTTGTGAGTATGCTCTGGTGTTGCAAGGGAAACTTAGAGGTATAGTTGGACTGCCAATGTTCCATTAGCTGCAGTTTACAGTTCAATCGTGGGTTCAGGATTTTTGACTCACCCATGTTGTAGTTGAGAAGAGGATCGATCAGGTGGAAATGAACAAAAGAGATAAAAACAGCTGTAGCATAGTACTACTGGCCTGTCACCCCCACAAGCTTTATTGGATACAATGGTAGAAGCAAATTTAACTCTCCAAATTGGAAAGGGGATCTCAGTGGGAGTTTATCTAACAGGGTCCTTATGAACTGCTAAAAGCAGCTGAAAGAAATTTTAGAGATCCTTAGGCAGGAGTTTCTTTTGTTACCCAATTGGCTTATGAGAATGCTAATGCAGCCTGTTTCGTCACCATCCAGCCATACAAAGCCAAGGCAGAACTTGACAAATCTGTCCCTTATCTGGAAACTGGAGAAGGAGTCAGCCTCAGACCCCAAGGCAACGTGCAGCTTATGAGACCATGAAGCTGCTTCCTAGCCAGGAAACTGATCTATCAAGGAGTTATAGATAATGATTATGCAGGAGAAATTAGAATTATGGCTGCTTCCTTCCATGACATTATAACTATACCTGCTAACAAAAGAATTGCTCAACTTGTTTCAGTTCCTTTGTATCTGCTACTCTTCAAATTTGTTAAAAGTAAGAGAGGACAAGATGGTTCTGTTTCCTCTGACGTGTACTGGGTTCAATCTATCAGTAATATGAGACATAACTTTAAATTAGTAATTGAAGGAAAAAGTTTTGGAGGGTTAATAGATACTGGGGCTAATGTAACAATTATTAGAGGACAAGACTGGCCTTCAACTTGGCCTTTATCTGATACTCTCACTCACCATCAAGGGATTGGTTATGCCAATAACCCAAAACGAAGTTCCAAACTTCTAACCTGGAAAGATGTGGAGGGCAATTCAGGACAAGTTCAACCCTATGTCATGCCACATTTGCCTATTACACTCTGGGGAAGAGATCTCTTGTCACAGATGGACCTTATGGTAGCAGTCCTAATGAAGCAGAAACTGAACAAATGCCTGGTCAAGGGCTAGGAAAGGAAGGGCAAGGCATTAAAACATTTGAAAGGCCTACGTTTCATTCTAACACTAGAGGTTTGGGGTATTTTCTGTAATACCACTATCTTGCCTGCATCCCATGCTGATAAATTCAATAGCTTAATAATGTTCAAATGTGGGTTGATCAGTGGTCTTTATATAGAGAATAAATAGAAGCTGTCTCTTCACTTGTGCAGCAGCAACTAGAGGCACGGCATATAACAGAATCTCAGTTGCCATGGAATAATCAAATATTTGATATCAACAAAAAATCTGGTAAGTGGTGACTGCTACAAGATCTAAGAAAGGTTTATGAAACAATGGTCCTATGGAACCTTTCCAACCTGGGCTTCCATCTCCAGTAGCCATTTCTAAAGGATATTATAAAATAGTAATAGATTTGAAAAAACTGTTTATTTACTATTCCTTTGCACCCTCAGGATTGTGAAAGATTTGCTTTCAGTGTTCCTTCTATTAATTTTAAAGAACCTATGAAAAGATATCAACAGATAATTCCTCCCCAGGGCATGGTCAATAGTCCTACATTATGTCATAAATTTGTGGCACAAGCCATTCAGCCTATAAAACAGCAATGGCTAATGATATACATCATACATTACATGGATTATTTCTTTTTAGCAGGAAAAGAACCTCAGGACTTGCTTTTATGTTGCAGAGATTTACAACAGGCATTAGCTGATAAAGAAATACAAACAACTCCAGAAAAAGTACAAACTCAGGATCTTTATAATTATTTAGGCTTTAGACTTACAGATCAAGCTGTTTATTCCCAGAAGATAATTATCCATAGGGAGATTTTTAAAACTTTAAGTGATTTCCAAAAGTTGTTAGGTGATATCAGTTGGCACTGTCCCTATCTAAAGCTTACTCCAGGAGAATTGAATCCCTTATTTGATATTCTTAAAGGGAGTACTGATCTTACTTCTCCTTAATCTTTAATCCCCGAAGGATTATTGGCCTTACAACAAGTAGAAAGAGCTACTGAAAAACAATTTGTTACATATATAGATAATTTTTTAGGATGAAATGTTCTATAGTTATCTGTTAAATCAATTTGGTCCATAACTTCTGTTAGTTTCACCATATGTCTGTTTATTTTCTGTTTCCATGATCTGTCCACTGATGATAGTGGGGTTTTGAAGTCTCCCACTATTATTGGGTGAGGTGCAATGTGTGCTTTGAGCTTTAATAAAGTTTTTTTTTTTTTATGAATGTGTGTGTCCTTGTATTTAGAGCATAGATGGTCAAAATTTAGAGTTCTTGGTAGAATTTTCCTTTGATGAATATAAAGTGTCGTTTCTGATCTTTTTTGATAACTTTTGGTTCAAAGTCAATTAGAATGGCTACTCTAGCTTGTTTCTTGATACCATTTGCTTGGAAAAAAATTTCCAGCCTTTTACTCTGAGGTAGTGTCTGTCTTTGTCACTGAGGTGTGTTTCCTATATTCAGCACAATGCTGGGTCCTGTTTATATATCCAGTCAGTTAGTCTCCCTTCATGTTAAAAGTCTTGGAAAGATCAGGAATTCAAGAACCATACGTAAACATAGTAAAAGCAATATACAGCAAACCAGTAGCCAACATCAAAATAAATGGAGAGAAACTTGAAGCAGTCCTACTAAAATCACGGACTAGACAAAGATGATCTCTCTCTCTCTCTCTCTCTCTCTCTCTCTCTCTCTCTCTCTCCAATATGGTACTTGAAGTTCTAGCTAGAGCAATTAGATAGCAAAAGGAGATTGAAGGAATACAAATTGAAAAGGAAGAAGTCAAAATATCACTATTTGCAGACTATATGATAGCATACTTAAGTGACCCCCCAAAATACCACTAGAGAATTCCTAAACCTGATAAACAACTTCAACAAAGTGGCTGGATATAAAATTAATTCTGATAAATCAGTAGCCTTCATATATTCAAAGGATAAATGGGCTGTGGAAGAAATTAAGGGAACAACACCCTTCAAAATAGTCACAAACAATATAAAATATCTTGGTGTGACTCTAACCAAACAAGTGAAAGATCTGAATGACAAGAACTTGAAGTCTCTGAAGAAAGAAATTGAAGAAGATCTCAGAAGATGGAAAGATCTCCCATGCTCATGGATTGGCAGGATTAATATAGTAAAAATGGCAGTCTTTCCAAAATTAGCCTATAGATTTAATGCAATCCCCATAAAAATTCCAACTGAATTCTTCATAAAGAAATTCTTCATAATAAAGAGTAACTTGCAGTTTCATTTGGAATAAACAAAAACCGAAGAGAGTGAAAAAATATCCTCAACAATAAAAGAACATCTAGGGGAATCACCATCCCTGACTGCAAGTGGTATTACAGAGCAATAGTGACAAAAACTGAATGGTATTAGTACAGTGATAGGCAGGTAGATCAGTGGAATAGAATTCAAGACCCAGGAATGAACACATACACCGATGGTCACTTGATCTTTGACAAAGAAGCTAAAACCATCCAGTGGAAAAAGGCGTTTTTGACAAATGGTGCTTGTTCAACTGGCAGTCAAAATGTGGAAGAAGGTAAATGTTTCTATTCTTATCTCCTTGTACAAAGTTCAAGTCCAAGTGGATCAAGGACCTCCACATAAAACCAGATACAATGAAACAATAGAAGAGAAAGTGGGGAAGAGCCTCAAACACATGGGCACAGGGGACAAGTTCCTGAACAGAACACAATAGCTTATGCTCTAAGATCAACAATAGACAAATGAGAACTCATAAAACTGCAAATGTTCTGTAAGGCAAAGGACACTGTCAATAGGACAGAATGGCACCCAACAGATTGGGAAAAGATCTTTACCAACCCTACATCTGAGAGAGGCTGATATCCAATATATAGAAAAAACTTAAGAAGTTAGATTCCAGAGAATCAAATGACCCTATTAAAAATGGGGTACCAAACCAAACAAAGGATTCTCAACTGGAGAATATATAATGGCTGAGAAGCACCCAATAAAATGTTCAACATCCTTAGTCATCAGGGAAATGCAATTCAAAACAACCCTGAGATTTCCCCCTCACATAAGTCAGAATGGCTAAGATAAAAAATCAGGTGACAGTAGATGCTGGCAAGGATGTGGAGAAAGAGAAACACTCATTTATTGTTGGTGGGATTGCAAGGTGGTACAACCACCCTGGAAATCAGTCTGGCAGTTTCCCAAAAATTGTACGTAGTACTACCTGAAGACCCAGTTATATCACTCCTCAGCATATATCCAGAAGATGCTCCAACATTTAATAAGGACCCATGCTCCACTATGTTCATAGCAGCCATATTTATAATAACCAGAAGCTAGAAACAACTCAGATGTCCCTCAACAGAGTAATGGACACAGAAAATATGGTACATTTATACACTGGAATACTACTCAGCTATTAAAAACAATGACTTCATGAAATTTTGCAGGCAAATGGATGCATCTAGAGAATATCATCCTGAGTGAGGTAACCCAAACACAAAAGAACACACATGGTACACACTCACTGATAAGTGGATTTCCGTGAAAGAGTGAGGAATATCTGTGATACAACTCATGGATTACATGAAGCTCAAGAGAAAGGAAGACCAAAGAGTGGATGTTTCAGTTCTACTTAGAATGGGGAACAAAATAATCAAGGGAAGTAGAGACTGGGAGGGACTTTTGTAAAAGAGAATAGGGGGAGGGGAAAACAAGGGAAGAATCAGGTATGGGAGGAGCTGGAGAAGATGTATAGAGGGTCAGGGAATTGAACAGAGATGTGCAGCAATGGGAGTTGGGATACTGGAGATACCAACCAGAAAGTTCCAGATGCCAGGATAGCAAGAGCCTCCCAGGATTCCATGGGGATGACATTAGCTGAAATACCTCACAAAGTGGAGGGAGAACGTGTCAAGACTATATCCAGAGGTTAGGCATGCCCCCCACCCCCTGGTTGGAGGTTAGGCATGCCCCCCACCCCCTGGTTGAAGGATGGGGCTACCCATCAATCTCCAAAATTTTAACCCAGCACTGCTCCTGTCTAAAGGAAATGCAGTGGCAAAGAGTGGAGCAGAAATTGAAGGAAAGGCTGTCCAGAGCTTACCCTACCTGGGGATCTATCTCACATACAGATATCAAACCCAGACACTATTGTGGATGCCAAGGAGTGATTGCTGGCAGGAGCCTGATACAGCTGTCTCTTGAGATACTTTGCCGGATCCTGACCAACAGATATGAGGATACTTGCAGCCAACCATTGGACTGAGCACAGGGACCCCAATGGAGCAGTTAGACAAAGAGATGAATCAGCTTTATCTGTCATCAGTGGAATTGATGGCCTTTGGTTCTGTGAAGGCTTGATGCCTCAATCTAGAGAAGTGCTAGGGTAATGAGGTGGGAGTGGGTGGGAAGGGATGCACCCACAGAGAAACAGGGTAAAGGGGGGTAGGATAGGGTATTTGGAGAGGGGACACTGGGAAAGGGAATAACATTTGAAATGTAAATAATATATTTAATAAAAAAGACAAAAATTGGGTAATTTGGGAACTGGGACAATGGCTCAATGGGTAAAGTATTTGCAGAGAAATTATGAGGGCTAGCAATCAAATCTGCTGCACACATACCAGGCTGATATGGCAACGTACATTAAATCCCTGTGCGTTTGTGTGAATATATATATCAACCCATGCACAAGCTGGCCAAAGTGTGAGAGTTGGTAAGTTCTAGTACAAATGAGAGACTCTGCCTTAATACATAAGGTAGAGACTGACTAAGGAGACTCTGGAAATCTTTCTCTGGCCCCAGCATATGTATTTACACATAAAACATTCCAGTGCTTGAGAATACATGCACACACACTATTATTCGTGCATGCAGTGCACACACAGTTACACACAGACACACATCTTTTTTCAATTAAAATAATCTGGGTAACTTTATTTTCTTTGGGATACAGGATGCATGGGAAGCTACATAAATGAATATTAGTTGGTGTATTCACCAGCTTCATCTGGTAGTCACTAGGTTAGCCTAAATGTGTTGAGAAGGTGATTGAGGTCTAGTTAAACCTTCTCCTTGTATTTATAATCCAGGATCATGAAGTGGTCACCAAAGGTTCTCAGGAAAAGGGGAAGCAGATGAAAAACTTCAACCAAAGTTTTGGACATGAACAAACTCCGTTGTTTGTATATGTACCACATTTCCAAAATCCAATCATATAGAATTCCCAAAGTATAAGTAAAAATATATTTTAAAAATTAGAATTGTGGTAGACCAATAGAAAACCACATTCTTTTACTAGGGCCACTGTAGGCAGTGGCAAGATTCAAGACAGCAACATGCTCTACTGGGAAACATGGACATAGCTGTAATATCCATGCCTGTGACTTCATCATGAAGACATACATGAAAACAACAATGCTCTCTGAAGGTAGAAAGAAAATAGAATTTTCCCCTGGCAATAACAATAAGAGTTGTCCAGGGAATAAAGAAGGTCTATTTGATTAAATTGGTGAGGGAGGATTCTTTTAGTCAGATTTTTGACTGAGGTGGTTTGTTATTGTTGTTTTAGCCCCCCCTCTCTCTATCTATCTCTATCTCTCTATCTCTCTATCTATAAATTTATTTAAATTAACAAAACACAATTAAATTATTTTTTTCTCCATCTCCTAGTATTTTCTAGTTCTACCCATTTATCTGGAAATTTCATTTTCTTTTTCAGTTGAATAGCATTTCAGTGTTTATATGTACCACATGTCCAAAATCTGTATGTATGGAATTATCAAAGTATAAGTAAAAATACATTTTAAAAATTAGAATTGTGGTAGACTAATAGAAAGCCATATTCTCTTACTAGAGTCACTGTAGGAAATGGCAAGATTCAAGACAGCAACAGTAAATTTCGTTGAGATTCAGATTCTTTTTTGAGTTTCCTCTCATGAGGAAACTTGGTTTGATCTTAGTAGGGACAAATCAGGAATCAAGTCATGCAAATATAAAGGGTGTTCAGTGGAAATCCCAATCAAAGCACACAGAGTACATGAAAACTAGGGGGAAACTTCTGTGTCCATACTGTAGATGATGTAATGAGCTTGTCCAAATTCAAAGGCCTTTATACTTTAAAAATATAAAACTAGGATAAGGGAAAAGTGTATCGGGATATTACTCCCACTACATTTTACAATAAACTTGGTAATTTGGAAGGTGCTAATGTGGGGGGAGTAAGGAGAGTTAGAGGAGAAGGAAGAAGTGGAGCTAGAGGAGAGAGGGGAGAGATGTAGCAGCCATGGAGAGCTATGGATGCATCAAGAACAGTCCTGGATAACAAATTCTATCTAAGGTTAAGTATTGGGTAACAATGCTAATTGTGTGGGCATCTTGTTATTTGAACATTTCCAAATGTATAAATCCTTTGGGTAATAATTAAGCCTTAGAGTCTCATTTCCACTGGGTATCAAGTGGATGGCGGGTATTTTCTGGGGTTCAGCCAAGCTTTGTGGAGTCAGTGTGGTAGATTGGCCGAGCCATCTTCCATGCTGGCATCTAGTGGGTACCAGGGTCAGTGCTTCTGGTCAGTCTGTGCTGAGCAGCAGTGAAAGCACACTGCTGCTCTTGGCCTCAGGCCTTGTCTAGTCAGAAAAATGGTGGCCTCATAAGAAGAAGCCGGGTTAGGTGTCACCATTTTAAAAATTAACCTCAACAAGTGGCACACCAACTTCGGGCATGAATTCACTAAA
The DNA here is from genome assembly GCF_004785775.1 of Grammomys surdaster. NCBI lineage: Eukaryota > Metazoa > Chordata > Mammalia > Rodentia > Muridae > Grammomys > Grammomys surdaster. Next base: position 28,350 of record NW_021618987.1, on the reverse strand, counting down.
AATTTAAGTCTATTTCACCTGGGAACGAAAATTGTATCTTAATTTTATTTTTTAAAGTGAGTGAGTAAGTAGCACTGAGACAAGTCACGTGACCCTAGCATGGGAACTGTGAACAAAGAAACTGCTGCAGGCAGGTCCTCTGCTGAGAGAAATTGCAGGCTGCTGCAGTCAGAGCCAAATAAATAAGCCTCCAAAGTTTTGGAGCAGTTACTGATTTAACTGACAATTTATAAATGGAGATTATTTGCTTTGAGAAAATAATTTATAAACAGATTTGTCTGATTCACATGGGGAATCTTGCCTGCAGTTTGGAACAAAGATAGGTAGGGAAAATTTGTCTGTGGCTCTAGGCAGAGACCTACAGACAGACAGGTATACTTTCTTAGCTGCTCTGACGCAAGAAAGCCAAATGAATAAGCCTCCATTGTGGAGCAGTTACTGATTTATGTGTAAAGTTACAATATAGAGATTATTTGCTTTTAGGAAAGATCTATAAACAAATTTGTCCAAATCACATGAGGAGTTTCTCCTGGGGTTCACAACTAAGATAGGGAAATTGTCACTGACTCTAGAATAGAGAATGCAATGTATAAATAGAGGGTGCTTAGATAGAGAGTCAAACAGAGAGATGGTATTAATAAAAAGCTGTACTAGGCAGAGAGCTGAACAGAAAGATAGTGTAAATCAGGTGTATTAACAGGATACAAAGTTATATTGCCTCACAGGAGACTCGGGTTCTGTCTAATGTGGGCTCCACAGTAATTCTGGGTTTTTCTGGTTGGCAAAAAAGGAAAGGTGTAAGAATAGGTGCATACAGTATTTTAGTTACTTCATTTGTCTTAGATTGATTTAATTTTCAAGATGGATGTGATTTTTGAGTCTTGTTGTTATATTTTTCCTCTGGAAAAAATGTCAAGATAAATGTTTTTCTGGTTACTGGCTTAAAGACATTCTGTTTTTGGAAAAAAAGTTTTGTCCATTTGGTTTCAGAAGAGGTCACTAAGGTAAGTTATATATTCCAGAGTTATATGGACCAGACATGAGAGAGGCAGGCCTCCAGAACTAGATTCCAGAGAATCAAACAAAAAATTATCTTGATACTAAAATTTGTTTTGAGAACTGTATATTACAGAATACATAGCTTTGATGTATCTCCTATCGACCAAATTGAGCAGACCTGCTTGAATCACTGATGTCATGGAATTCCAGCTGGATCCCTTCCTCCCCCTGCCCCTCTTCTAATATCTCAAAGCCCATATTCAGCTTGAAGAAGTTAATCAAGAGTTGGCGCCCCCAATTCCCTGGGCTTGGGGACTGAGGTGGTTAATATTAGGCTGTCTTTCTAGGGAAAAGTAATGGCTTTATTGGAACAGGGAGGAATAGCTAGAATTCATTACATAGCCATAACCTATTGGTAGAAATCTGTATAATTGTTACTAAGCTGAAGTTATAATTTCTTAGATGGTACAAAACTTATTTTGATTGCAAATTCATGGGTTTCATTCATATAATTTCTTCTATTAATTCAAGTTATGGGTACAACAAAGTTTAGACCCAGTCCTTCTTTAATTTTTTTTTAACTGACCTGAGATTGTCAGCCTGTAAGTTAAGGACCTATGACAAATTCATGGCTCTGAGTTTACTGTTAGGTTGTTTTCTAGACTGTAATTAGAAATATCTGAGAGGAGTTAGTGGACAACAGTCCAGATTGCTTTATACAGATAGCTGGTTTTCAAAAATGTCAGAAGTCCACAGAATTGACATTACAAACATTTCTTTATTAATTTTCATTTGATTAGAGACTTGTCTGTTCCTGACAGCTTCCCTGTCTTGGGTTCTTAGAATAGACTGAACATCTTTGGAGTTACTCCAGTAGTGGTGAGTCAGCAACTAGGCAAATTGCCTCTTTTCATCTTCATACAATTACTGTCCAGAAAAAGACACACTTGTGGAATAGTTGACTGATTATATCTGCCAAGATAGCAGTCCTTAGAAATTTTGGATTACTTGGTCTGTCAGATGATCCTTGGCCAGAAGGCTGATGTTCAGATGCTTCAATGGTTTTAAGTGTAGGGACTGTTCAGGTGATCAGTGATCCCTATAAATTGGCTAAGTTTTAGAAGCTATGTTCTGTGCTTTCCATATTTTCAGTCAATTCAGTCATTCTGAATTTCTGATGGGGTTCAAAACTTATAGTCTCATAACAAACCAGGCTGTTTACTTTGAGAGAACAGATTTGAGAGGATGGTTTTCAGCTGGGATTCATTCTAAAGGCAAGACATAAGCCAGGTACAGAACTATAGTCTATATACTGACAATATGTTGAACTGGGTACTAGGTCTATCTTGTACCTTACTGTTACTAACTGGTATAGTTGTGCTCTAATTATATTTTGAGAGAAAGCTTTTTTTCATTCTGAGTAGAAGGGTGGTATGTAGGGAGATATATCCCCCACTACATTTTACAATGAATACGGTTATTTGGGAGGAGCTAATGTGGGAGGAGTAAGGAGAGGAAGAAGAGAAGGAAGAGGTGGAGCTAGAGGAGAGAGGGGAGAGATGTAGCAGCCATGGAGAGCTATGGATGCAGAAGAAAAGTCCTGGGTAACAAATTCTATCTAAGGTTAGGTATTGGGTAATAACACTAATTGTGTGGGCATCTTGTTATTTGAACATTTCCTAATGTATAAAGCCTTTGGAAAATAATTAAACTTTAGAGTCATTTCTACTGGGAACCACATGAGTTGAGGGTATTGTCTGGGATTCAGCTAAGCTTTGTGGAGACAGCATGGTAGCTTGGGAGAGCCATTTCCCATGCTGATGTCTAGTGAGCACCATGGTCAGTACTTCTGGCCAGTCTGTGTTGAGCAGCAGTAAGAGCATGATGCCCCTCTTGGCTTCAGGCCTTGTCTAGTTGGGAACATGGCAGCCCAATAAGAACAAGCCAGGTTGTGTGCTGCCATTTTCGATATTATCCTCAACAGGGAAGCACTGTCCACATAGGTATGAGTACCTTAGTTGGACCTCCTGGATTCTAAGTCAGAAAGACATACATGTAATCCCAGAGGTGGGAAGGTAGAGACAGAAAGATTACAGGAGCTTGCTGGCCAGTCAGATCCAGTGAGAGACCCTGTCTCAATAAGTGAGGTGAGGTGTGATTGAGAAAAACCTGTCATGTTGATTTTTGACCTCTACATAGATATTTGTGCTTGTGCATGCACACACACACACACACACACACACACACGCGCGCACACACACACACACACAAGCACATAAAATATAAAACTATCATGGAAGAAACAGTTTACACTAAAACACTTACTTTGCATGAGAGGATCTTGCAATACAGTTAACATCACCTTCATCTGTCCTATCACCTATAGGCCTGTAGCCTAACTGTGTAAGGATAGATATCATAGTCATTTCTTGAAAGTAAAACCCAGCCAGCACTGTGGCTCATCCAATGCAAAGTCTTAGCCTATAAAGGGCTATAAAGGGAGGCATGCTTTTTCTAAACTTTGTTCTATTTTATATGGTAGCTTTAAACATGAAAAGATGAGAATACTGAGAATGGAGCTGCAGATATACAGGCCAACATTAGGTGATGGGACTACATCTTGATAACCACAGCACTCTCATCCCTACGCACATTTATTGAATCATTTACCTCATGTCTTTAACAAGTTGCTAAAAATACTTAGAGTACACAGATGACTCACAGGCTAGAGGTCATTTGCAGTCAGAAGCAACTCAGGTTCCAGTCTGATATGACTTGATGATGTTTACAGCACTTTAAAGCAAAATTAGTCACACAGGTGTTTGAAACAGACTTATCAGTTTTTATGTACTTATTTTTTTCTGTGTCCTTAACAAGTCAATGTTCAATTTCAGGTAACAGTAGAGGAAGCATTAGGCTCAGAAATAAATACAGTCTTGCTATTGATCTGATACCAGGGTTAGGGCAAAAGTCAGGGTTCTGAGAATTCTCACAGTATAGACTTAGCCAACTATCTGCATATGATAATTAGATGAATAGATGGAGAGGAAAAAGAGGGCAGATTTGATTAATAAGGCCAAGTTGAGAAGAACAGACAAAGGAATTCATTGACAAATCTGTTAACAGGAGCTTTGAGATTGTATGAATGTGTTTGTACGTGTATGTAGTTGTGTGTATGTAGTTGCCTACACCTTTGAGAATACGTGTAGGCTACAGGTCAACATCAAATGTCTTCTGCTATTGCTCTCCACCTTAGTTTTTGAGGCAGGGTCTCTCACCAGTTGGCTACACTGTGTAAACTGTGCGTCCATGGGAGCCTTCTGTCATTTTTTCCTGTGAGTGCTGGGGAAATGCTTCATGTCTTTATCTTTTTGTGGCCAGCACTTTACTCAGTGTCTTATTTCCTTAGTCCCTGGGGTTTGAGAATTTATGGAAAGAAATCAGAGGATGGGTTTAGAACACCATGGTGGATAGTTATAATTGTCACCTTGATTTAAGCTAATGCTATCTGAAAAGAATGAATCTTAATGGAGAAAACTACTGTCAAAGGATTGTCCTCTGATGGGAAACAGTCATGCACAGGTGGGGCGTGGGGTGGCTCGGACCTGTGCGCGGACAGTAGAGGTGGCAGAGTTCCCAGAGCAGTAGTGTGGGGACACAGCATGGACCGCGGTGGCAGGTCCATCCCCAGGTGGTGGCATGTCTGTCCTGGAGGCTTTTCCCATAGCGGAGGTTTCCCACATACACAAGAAAGTCCCAGGTTCCAGAAGACACGTGGAGTGAGTTTCCAAGTTGAAATTTTTGTTATCTATGATGGAAAAGTTGGATATGAATGTGGATTCAACCCCAAGAGTCTGGAGAGAGCTGGCTTATATAGAGGGTGGGAAGGAGAAGGGACCAGGGAGGAATAACTCAATTATCTAGGCCCCCTGGCCTTATTAATATGTAAATCTCTTGAGGCAGAGGCCTGTTAGTCACGCCGTTTATCTGTGTCTTACGTGACTGACAGTATAGGTTAAATGAAGATGAGACCCCATGTTAGGGTCCTGGGTTCTGGGGATGTGGCCAAACACCTGCAGTCTTGAGGTTCCAGGCCCATGTCAACCCAGGATGCCCTTCTACAGCCTGACAGTCCTCTATGCAAATCTGTAGTATGTTTTCTTAATTAATGATTTATGTGGAAGAGTCCAGCTAACTGTGGGGAGCATCATCTCTGGGAAAGTGGTCATGAGTTGTATAATAAAGCAGGCTGAGCAAGCCACAAGGAATAAGTAAGTAAGCAGTGTTCCTCCATGGAGTTTCTGCCTGTAAGTTCCTGATCTGAATACTTGTCCTGACTTCTCTGGATGGTGGACTGACTGAAAGCTGTAAGATGAGTAAATCCTTTTACCACAAGTTGCATACGGTCATGGGGCTTCATCACATCAATAGAAACCCTAATTAAGATAGGTATGTAAGAAGGGTAGAAAAGCAATCTTGGCCAAACCAATAGTCTAAAAAAAATCCTATTTCATGTTTGTTTCTGTAGGGATCTCTAGAGAATCTTTTGTTGCTTTCATCATTTGCATTTCCATGTGTTGGCTGCTCGTACTCTGTGATAAATCTTGCCATCAGAGATAGTTACCATCAGTGTGTTTGTGTTTTGCATATATGATCTCTCTGTGGGTTTCATTGCTGAGAGAAAGTATCTTTGTTTTATAATGCTCAACAATCAGTCACATCATTCTTATAGTTCAAGATAAATGTAAGGGGGAATAACTCAGACGAACAAGCCAAAGAGGCAGAAATAGGACAATATGGAGTTGGTTAGATCAGTGTCCAGTTCTCTTCCTTATATCCTTCTGATCCATTCACCTGGTGACAGAAGAATTGCACTCAGTGTGCTACTTCTTATTTAAATTGATAGTTTACGTGCTCTGTACAGCTCATGGACAGCCTAACCTGACTTCCACTGGCTGAATGAATTGGCTTCAGTAGGACAAGTAAAAGATTACTCTGAACAATTTGCACATTACATTCAAATTTGAGAATAATCTATTGACTAATTAATTTGCATATGTATGTGTGCTTGTTGTGTGCATGTATGCATGTGTGGGAACATGTGTGTGTGAGAGTACAAACACATATGTTCTGGGTGCTTGTGGAAGTTCAAAGTTGACAAAGTCTCCCTTCATCTCTCTCCACTTTACTGAGGCATAAAGATTACTAACTGATTAGTCTAGCTAGTGAGTTTACACAGGGATACTCTGTCTCTGTCTCTTCAGTACTGGGATTATGTGTGACCTTCAAGCCTGCTCATCTTTTAACTTTGTTCTGGGGCTCTGAATTTCAGTTTTTACTCTTACACAATGAGGGCTTTATACACACAGCCATGCTGCCAGCCCACGTATTCTAACTGGGCAGAAAGAACCAAGCAAACAAGAGCACCATTGCTGTCTAACAAAGACAACTGCCCATTCTTCTGTGAGGTGGCAGTTTATCTGGGCTGAGTAGTACAGGACTATAATCTTGGCATTTAGAAGGTGGTATAAATGGCTCCAGGATATCCACTGCTATGTAGTGAGTTCAAATCCAGCCTGGGGTAAATGTGACACTGTTTTAAAGACAATGATTCATCCAACTCTATCTAATCAAATCAAAAGTAAAAGAAACTGAATTAAAAAAGGTACACAAGGTACTCTTGCTTTTGTCTATGTTGGGAAGAATGTGATTGTTGAACTTTGGTGGTTAGAGGAGGTGAGCAGCTTGATGCAGGCCCATCATCCTCCCTATATGAAGAGAATCAATCCCATCTTCATTTCTTCACCTTCTTCACAAATAAGTTGGTTTCTGGTGCCATGAGACATGGTGTTACAGTAGGCGTAATCTCAAGCTCCACTTATGGTTCAATCTCTTGATACAGCACTTAGAATGATGGGTTTCTCTGGTTGAAAAAATCCTTTTTTTCTTAGTTTTAAAGGAATCTGCAACAGTTACAAAAAGCACAGTGAGGGCCAACCAATGAAATGTCACCAAGCACATAAGCAAGGAAGAGATTCATTAAAATTTTAAATATGCCACTTAAGCACATTAAAACTTTTTCCTCAGGTGTCATATGAACCATCTAGTTTTATAACACTTTGGGCTTTCAGGATAAAACTTAGGTCTTCATGCTGACAATGAAGGCATTTTCCTGAATGAACCACTCTGCAGCCTCTGAATTTAGAAAATAGTTGAATTTTTTAAAAGCAAAGATACAGCTCCTAAACTGTAGAACTTAATCTTCAACAGATGTCACAAAAGAAGTTATCTAGCTCTCAGAAAAAATTAAAAAGCAAGCAAGCATACACTTCTTTGCATACAGATGGCCTCAATTAAAATACCAAAGTACATATAACTTCCTGAGACATCGCACTGACCTGAGTTTCCTTACAAGGTTGGAAGCAGAAGTTCTGCAGGACTCTGACAAGAGCAACTTTCATGTTCATGAGAGCAAACCTCATGCCAATGCAGTTCCTGGGTCCATTCCCAAAGGGCAGGTATGTGTAAGGATTGATGCTGTCCTGGTTCTTCTTGCTGAACCTTGTCCCACAGGAGTAGATGAAGACAAGTTAACGAACCACAGTCTCCACAACAGCCACTTTTTATCTCATAGACACCCACAAACAGTAGTGGACAGGATGCTTGCTTGTGTTACTTATTGAATCTGTTTGAGTTTCTGTCCTCTGAGAGGCTTCACCTTGCAGATGACTAAAACAGATGCAGAGTCACACAGCCAAACATTGGATGTAGTTTGTGGCGTCTTATGGAAGGGTTAGGCAGATAATTTGTTCTTTCTTATGTCAATGACTACTTTTTTCCAGGTCTTTTCTGTCTTCCTCCCATCTTTGCTCCTCTCATTCTCCCTCCTCCATTTCTTCTTCCCCTATCCCCCCTCTCATATCTTTCTCCTTATTCTTCTCCCTCCCTTCTTTGTTTAATTCTGATTCAGCTTATTCACCTGGAATGGTTCAATGTCAATTGACTCACTCCATAAATACTATAGTGGAAACAGGCCACAACCACTAAGACATGGAATCTGATATCAGAAAGTACACAGTTAGGGGTCAGTATATATCTAGATCACTGGTCCTCTGACTTGCTTAGGCACTGTGTTAAATTTCCATTATCTTAAGTTGCAGACAGAAGCCTGACCTTAGCTCCAAAATTGAGCTAAGAAGCTCAATTCCTAGAGAAGCAGTTGGCATAGCCTTAGAAGAGCCAATAAGGGATCTGGTTAGGAAGACAGATAGAAGCAAGAATGTGAGGACCCATGGGCTCCTCTGTCCTTATCAGAGTTGCTCTAACCAGAGGGAGGAAGGCCTCCAGGTACACAGCAAAAACCATTACAGCCATAATATAATGTCTAGGAGGCAAACTCTAGTGAAATTGGAGACTCAACTGCTCTCTAAAAGTGATGGGGACAGTTAATGGGGAATGACAAGGAACAACCTGGGATGAATTAAAAGCCCAATACATAAAAAAGACAGTTCCATGGAAATTATGGCAGATGTTACACTTTCCTGAAAGTTTATGTAGACAGGCATGCAGAGAGGTAGAATGTTGTTGCTACAAACATTAATTCAATACCAACAGACAACACATCATGCTTGGTCTATTCTGGCTATGGGCAGTTTCTCTCTCCCACATCATTGTACCTTTCAGGGCAAAAAGCCTCAGGCTCTGGCCAGCACTTCGGGTCTTTGTGAAGAGCAAAGGTTGGTACCATCACAACAGTCCCTTTGGGAATGAACACCCCATTGATTTCAACATCTTTCTTACAGACCCTCTCGAGTCTTCCACCAACTGGATACAATCTGAGAGTTTCATTGACCACCTTGTCCAGGTACTCCATCTGTACCAGGGCATCATAGGTGACAGGTGCCTGGAGGGGTGAGAAGGAAGAGGGAGGAAGAGTGGGGGAGAGAGAGGGAGGAAGTGAGATGCGGAGGGACAGAGATAATTTTCATCTATGAAGTACTACTATGGGGTTTTTTTTGGAGTACCATAGAATAACTTCTATTGATAAAGACACTTAGCATTTATACACCATTTTGATAACTCATATCCTTTGACCTGTTCAACATCCTAGTTGAGAAGCAATTCTTTAGGATAATCCTCAAAATTATGATGTACTCTTTTTCTTTCTCATGTCAATAGCCACTACTAACAGATAATGACAATTACACAACAACATGCCACAGTTAGGGTTACTTTCTACAAAGAAGCTACACATGTATATGAAAATCTATCAAATATAGACAAGGATAAATCTCTAATTTTTAAAAAAAATATTTTTATTTAGATGTATCTATCTGTGTAGAGATTTGTGCATGAGAGTTCATGTGCTTTGGTGGGACAGAAGAGGGTGTCAGAGCTTTTATAACTGTAGCTACAGGTGGTTATGAGCCTCCAGATGTGGGTGTTAGGAATGAAACTCAGGTCTCTGAAAGTGCAGCCAAGCTCTTCACTGATAAGCCACCTTTCCAGCCTTTAAGCAAATACTTGTCTTGTATAGGATTTTCTTTAGGATCTTACTTAGTGTATCTTGCATGATTATTCTTTTATCATGTATGAAATTTAGAAAGATTTAGGCTATTTAGAAAATAGCTACTATTGTTCATCGAGGAATCTCCTCCTTACATCAAATGGAGATCATCACAGGAAACTGCACCTGGACACAATGTAGAGATCAATGGATCATTTGGAGCTCAACACCAATAGATATATTTACATTATAGCCCCTGAATTTATAGCTTAGGGAACACGTGGAAAAAGAAGTGGAAATCTGCTGTGAAATGGTCTATCTTAAAAATAGGTGCATAAACAAGACCAGAACAGTAGCAATAGTAATGGACATGTTAATGTGGAAGGAGATAATTTCACTTGGTCCCACTCCTAGTCTAAGAACTTCAGGCAACAAAGGACTGCTATAAGAGGGAGAATTAGCTTCTCTCAGGGGTGAGCCTTCTTATTGATTGTCCATCATAGAGTTATCAGCCTTGAGAATATGTATTCCCCAACAACAAATGTGGGCTCATCATACCCTGTGTGTGTGTACATACATATACATACAAACATATGCATATATTTACGTAACAAGAATAATTAAAAGAAGTTATCAATTTGAGTGAGGGGAGATGTTTGAGGCATAGTATGGAGGGAAAAAAGGGAAGAAGGAAAGTCCTCTAGTTCTGTTTCAATTAAAAACTTTTAAAATTAACTAGAGGTATGCAACATGGTTGTACATCAAAAATAAAAATTAAGTGATTCAAGGAGGTGCTAGTAGTCTCTTCTATACTAAACATGACAAAAGACACATATAAGCCACTATTATCAAAATGTACAGTTTCAACCCTGGTAATAGTAACAATGAGACCTGGATCCATCACCCAGCCCCATTCTCTGTTGCTGATCCAGCTTGCTGGTTGTTTATTCTGGTCTTGTCTGTGAGCCCTGAAGAGAATGATAAGCTAGATAGATCACCCCAGAGACCAGGTAGCCTTATAGCCTGCCAGTTTGAGCAGAGCTCTAATGACCAATGTGAGTAATATTTTGCGAGACTGTTAGACTGAACGTAGTGTAGAGTTAAAAGTGTGAGTCATGGGTCACCTATTAGCATAAATAGATATATGGGGTTGCACATTACCCATATGACTAGGCCAGTGCAGCCAGGGCTAGTTACACTCAGCCAAGAAGAAGCAACAGTATAGTGCATGACATCAAAAGAATTGGCCATCCAGGCATGTGAATAACCAGTGCTCACAAATCCTTGCCACTTTGGCTTGTGGATGTTGCTTGGTAGTTTTTGGTGACAGATAATGGAAAAATCTATCTCAGCATTTGCCTACAAAGATGTTGTTTACTAAAAACAGCATCCGATGCCTATTTCTCTTGAATTTCTCTTTTTAAAACTTTCTTAAATAAAGATGGTGAAGGAACTAGTAACTTTGTTGAAAATTTCTCACTGGATGTGGTTAGAAGCCATTTGTATCAGTGCTTCTTCCCACTGCTCTCTCCAGATCTTATCCCCTCACCTTGTTGGGCAGAGCTGCATCAATTTCATCCTGCAGTTTCTTCTGGATATCAGGGTGAGTAGCCAGCAAATACAAAGTAAAAGAAAGAGCACTGCTAGTGGTCTCATAGCCAGCAAAAATAAAGAAAATAGACTGTGCCACAATCTCCACATCAGATAAACCTGGAGGAAAAGAAAGTACATTTTGTTTCATTTATATTTAAATTGATTGATGGATGTATGTGTGTGTAGACTCTAGCATGCCAAAGCTAGAAGCCATTTTTGTGTTTAGAAGACAGAGGAAATCTGTCAAGTGTGAGGTTTTTTTTTTTTGTTTTTTGTTTTTTGTTTTTGTTTTCTTTACTACTCTTTGGGCCTTGGAGTTTCAACTCAGGTCTTGTACTTGAAAGCAAGTGTCTTTACACATTTAACTATTTCATTACACAAGGCCACAACATTTTAGGTGAGGGAGGTGGGTATAGATCATGGTTTAGATGAGGAGCAACCCATGTAAACCATGTGAGTGTTGGTGTATGTGTGGTATATATTGTGTGTGTGTTTGTGTGTGTATGTATGAATGTTGTATGTATTAGTATATGAGAGTGTGTGAGAGTTTGTATGAGTGTGGTATGTGTGTGTATGAGTGTAGTGCATGTGTATTTGGGGCATGTGTGGGTGAATGTAGTATGTGTGTGTGTGGTGTATTCATGTGATGCATGGTGTGGGGGCAAAAGCTGGATGTCTTGCAGACATCAGCATTGCTGATTATCCAGAGAGTTATCTGGTCAATACTCACATTTTCATGCCACTATGATTTTGTATGTCTTTCTCTGTGTTAATTCCTTGCAACAGGGTCTTTTACTGACCTGTAATCTTGACCTTTCAGCTGTACTGTTGAGGCAAAAATTCTTAGGATTCTCCTATCTCTGTTCTCAAATGCTGGGGTTACAGTGATGTAGTTATGTTTGGCTTTTTATGTGGGTGCTGGGGAAATTCAAATTGAAAGTCTTGTGCCTGTGGAGTAACTATTTTTCACCATGGAGAAACCTAGACAGCCCTGGAAAGCTATTATTATAAATAAAATGGAGACTGGTATTCTCCCTTAGGAAAAATTAAATCATACTTGGTAAGATATCGCAAGATATAACCACTTTGAGTGAACATTCAATAAAAAGGCTTGAGTGCATGGACATTAACAGATCTGTGAAGTAAATATACTTTAAATCATCTGAGACCATGTTACTAAAGATACTCAGAGTGTAATGTATGGACTCACAGCATCAGTGAATTTGAAATACAGAGTCTCAAAACAAACTTACATTTTTGAAATCAAAATAACAGCTTTTATGAGATGCAATATATTTTTTGAACAATTTCAATTGATAAGCAATGATTACTTGTCTTCCCAAATTGATGGAGCTAAATAATTATACTAAATAAGAATGTACAGGTATAGTGACTAGCCATATTCTAATAAATACCCTAATACAACAGAAATAAGAAAATGTCGGTAGAATGAACATTGAGCATGGAACACACAAAAAAATATGTGTCTATAGAATAATGCTAGCAGTACTGTTCAATCATAGCTAAATGTCATCTTTCTTAATATCCCATTCCACTAGCTATGCTTCATGTGGACCACACTGCTACTGACAGTGTTGTCCTATTTCTTGGTTTTTAATCTACACAGAAGCTCAGCTCAATTAAGCACTGAACAGTTAAGCACTGAGTAATAGGTAGTGTAAGAGCTTTAAAAATATATGGCCTGCTCCAACCTTGTACATTCAAAATGGAAAGAATAAACCCATGGAAAATTAATATTGGAATGGTTTGGAGAGCTGTTGTTTGGTGACCATGACATCTGTGCTGTTCTTGGTAGAAAGATGGCCAATCAGATTCTTTGTCTCAGTGAACATGAACTTTGTGCTATTATAGTGGGTTGAATGTCAAGTACCTCTTCAATCTCATCTATGTGAATACTTAGTCCCCAGCTGGTGGTGAACGTGGTAGCCTCCTAGGATGATGTGGGTCACTGGGATGGGACCTTGAGGTTTGGTAGCCTGGCCACACTTCCTGGCCATTCTTTGTAGTTTCTGTCATCATGGCTAGTCACATGTGTTGTCAAATCGCCAAAAATGAATGAGTGGCCAGCTTGAACAACAAGTCAAATTAAATCCTTCTTCCTTTAGGTTTCTGATTGTCATGTAGCCTCTCAGAACAACAAGAAAATACCCAATATATGAAAGTAGAATATGAAGGCAAAAACCTCAGAATTTTGCTCTCTGGTGTGGTAGCTAAGTAGAGATGCAAACATGCTTAGTCCTAGTAAAACAATATCCAATTGGCTTAAGAAAGGATTTAGGAATTCAAATAAAAGGGCTTCTACACTAGACGAATGTACTTGAATCTGTGTGTCAAAATAAATTCTGATGATAAAAGAACAGGATTAATGTATGATTATGTTGGAGAGAGAAATGTGTAGGACAAGTTGGAGGATGAGAGAAGTGAGTGAGGAAAGAAGAAGCAAAGAAAGTCAGGTGAGAAGAAAGGGAAAATACCCCAAAAGATAGATACCTATCTCTTCTTTATAATGGGACTATAGCTGCATAGGACCTGGTAGAATTAGAAAGCCATTATTGTTCAACTATCATAGCAATGGTTTTCTCAGAAACCGTCCATGATGGGAAAATAAGCAGGGAAATACTGAAAAGGATGGGATATGTGCTTAGTACCAAGGCTTTTTTTTTAAACATTCCTTATCAACTAGACAGGAAATAAAAGCTTCATTGTAAACCAATGGCTGGGTAGACTAGCACCCTGTGTTTACAGGGACCATCACCGCTGTTCCTTTGGGACTGTTGTGCTCACTGGATGCAAAATTCCAGACACAACTTCTGACTCAGAGGATCTAGATTAGGATGATATTTTGTTCTGTGGTACAAGATCCAGCAACCACTGATGACTTCCCAGCCTGAATCATATGCTATGACTACTCTTCAGGTTTTGAACACAGTAACAATACTGTATACCTAGACATTTATTCTTGTTGTATATATAATATTAAAAAACATTATTTTGTAATTTACTGACTTGTTCATCTACATAGAAGCCTCTTGGTTATTTCCACAACAAACATCTGTCTTTGTGGTTGCATGTCAGTACATATGACCCATCTTTACTTACCTTGTTCAGCCTTTCTGTGTTCAGAACTCTGGGAGTTTATCATCAGCTGAAGAAAATCTAATCTTTGCTGAAAGAAAAGTTTTTGGAAGGTGCAAAGTTAGTTGTATGAAGTAAGACCACAGACCTTAATCCTTGAAGAAATGAGCCATTAGTAATGGTTGCAACATTGGGATCTCCTGATCCAATATTAAGCTATAGACTCCCTTCCCAATAAAGAACTCTAGGACAGAATTGAATGATATACCCATGACAACTTGAACTACTATTGAAGGATGATGTGTTTGTCAACCATGTACATGATCCTTAGTTGAAATATATCCATAATGTTTTCCAAAATCCTCCTAACTATTCTGCATCCTCACAAATTGTATGCAAGGTATTTTTTGGCATATGATGTTCCCACCTCAAAAATGTTGATTTCATATCATGCCAGTTATAATATGTGTCATTTACTTTAAATGATTTCTCCTTGGCTTATTTTATATCTCTTCCTAATGCTGCATCTTTGAAAATATAAAAATTCCTATGTTCTTAACCTTGTTTATTTTTAAAAATTATATGGAAGAAGTGTACACTCACATTTACATTAACAATGCGAATAAATGAATATCATTGTGTGACCAGCTTTTACCTTTACTTTTCCTTGCACGCGCTTCTCTATCATTTGTTCTACAGAAGTTCTAAAAAACCTCATAACATCTTTTGGAAACACAGTTATTTCAAGTGCTTCAAAAACTGGGGTGAGGAACGGAAAGAATACTAGAGGGGAAAAAAGAAATCACGATTAAAATATAAAATTTACCTGAGACAATTATATTTAATTTGACACTCAGAACACCAAAAGTCATCAGAATATCAACCAAGATGCATTCCCTCTGTGATATTGCTCAGGTTCCAGATCATTGGCTGGAAAAGGGCAAGTCAGTTTATGTTACCAACATATCAGTGATGTCAGTGTCACCTGCTGTTTCCTTTTAGGTTAGACTAAGGTCTGTCATAATAAATCTAGCTTTAGTCAAGTGCTTCACTTAATAGTGTTTAAGAAAGAGCTTTTATGGGTGGTGAGAGAGCTTAGTGCATAATGTGCTTGCCTTGCAAATGTGAGAATCTGTGTTCAGTTAAAAAAATTCAAGGTAAAATCCAAGTGCAGCAGCTCAGCATTGGAAACACAATAGATAGACACAATTATTTCCTGAATACTTGATGGCCATGTAGCCCTGCCACTTGGTGATGTGATCATTTCCACTTGAGTAGGTGTACAAAAAAATGAAAACTATTGTTCAGTCTTGTATAAAAATATCTAGAGTAACAATATTAATAACAATATGAAAAATTCTGAATGTCCATCAATGACAAATTCATCCACTAAAAGGACACAGTGAAATATCTGTTGAGATATACAAACTTTAATGCCTGATCCATCCCTTTAGCCTATAAGGGACTTTTAAAAACATAACAATTAGGAACTAGACATAAGAAATGACAAATTATACAATTCTGTTTACAGGATATTACAAACTAGACTGCTTGTTGCTCACATATGCAAAAGCTAGAAAGTTGATAGCTAAATGTACAGGGCTTCTGAGTTGACAAGAAGATTCCATAGCTGACAACACTGATGAATGTGAATATCTTTAAACTCACTAAAAGCCATGGGTCAACTCCTTGAAGTGGGTCATATATGTGAAATAAAGTTATGAATAATGTACAAAGAGTACCAGTGGGAGAGGAGAATAATGAAAATGTAATGGGGAAATGAAAATAATTAAAACACATTGTAAAATATATAAAACTGTTAGAAAATAAAATGGAAAAAACCATAAATAATGAAATGTTAGTTCACTTACTCACTGAAAGGAAGAATGGATCCAAGAAATTAAATTTTAAGAGTTTCTTCACTTTTTGTACAAAGGGATTCTGTGGGTTGTTCAGAGAATCAACGTTTACTCCAAATGATGTGCCTGTGATCACATCCATGCTGTAGGCTCCAAAGATACTGAAGAGAGAGATGGAAATTAGTATCTATACCTCCTCCTATTCCTTCTAACATAATTGATCAAATGGGAGTAAATTCACAAGCCAAGAGAAGGCAGACACTGTCCAAATGCTTGATTTGGTCAGTATAGACCTCTATTACACTTTTTCATGTGTATTTTATCATTTGACAGTGTTAATATTGTTCTCAGGTTGGGTTGTGACAGGGATAGTATGAGGGTTCATTTCAGTTGTCAACTTGACACAATCTACAATCATTTGGGAAGAGATTCTCAGTGAGTGGTTTCAACAAGTTGGCCTATAAGCATGTCTGTCAAGTATTTTTCCAATTAATTTGAAAAGAGTCAGCGCAAGGTACTGATAGATCTGCTATTTCTCCTTCCTTGGAGGCTTTCATTACCTAGATGTCAGAAGTATTACTGTAAGTTGTGAAAACCAATAATATTCCTGGTAAACACAAAATTCTCTCCACATGCACTAGAGAAAACCTCTACTTATGTGCCCACACAATCCTCATTTGCTAGGAGGGTTGAATGTTACATCAGTGTTTCAGAATTACCCAAAAAGTCGGAGTTGATTTAGGAATATGATCTAATTACAAAGGCCACAGCCTTACTGGGACTTCCCTCTTTAAAAATAGAAAAAAAAGAAAGAGCAGGATAGTTACACTTTCATTTATTGAGTCTGGGTACATATATGTCCACTTATTCTGTGGAGTGTCTGTGTATGCATATATGTGTATTTGAGTGGCCATACTTGTTCCATAGTATATATGTAGAGGACAACTTTGTGGCAATCAATTCTCTCCTTCCCCTTCTGGATTCTGAGGATCAAACACAGGTCCTCAATCTTGGTGGTAAGATCCTTTACTCAGATCGCCATCTTGATGATCCTAGAGAAGACTTATGGATTCACTGATACTCTTCATAAGCCAATGATGAGCTATAAACTGCTGTAAGTTCTATATTTTCACTTCTCTGGTGCACACACAATGTCCTAATATGAGCTGATTGCTTTCTTTGCTGTTTATTTTCATGGAATCTACACTAACATTTGTGTTTTAAAACATGATTCTTTTTCTAAACTACCTATTTTGTCTTCTAGAATCTCCAAAATAACAATTGATAGATTAATCACTGCTCTAATATAAAGAAATGGCATCCTTTTATATATAACCACCTGTGGTGGTTTGCATAGGTATAACCCCTATAGATATGTTTGTGAATGCTTGGTCCATAGAAAGTGACACTATTAGGAGGAGCAGTCTTGTTGGAGGATGTGTGTCACTGTAGAGGTGGGCTCTGAAGTCTTATAAATTCCCAAGCCATGACCAGTGGGGCAGCCCCCTTCTGCTGCCTTCTGATCAAGATATAGAACTCTCAACTCCTTCTCTAGCACCATGTCTGTCTGGACTCTGCCATGCTTCCAACCATAATGATAATGGACAAAACTTCTCAAATTCTAAGCCAGCTTCAATTAAATATTTTCTTTTATAAGAGTTATCATGGTCATGATGTCTCTTCAAAGCCATAAAATCCAAACTAAGACATTACCCTACTTTATCCTGGGAGAGGTCTGTTTTCTTGGATGGTGTACTACAGGCATAACACTGTTATAGGAAAGTCTCCAGTTTCCTGTGGTCTTGTGGGGCAGTGGGCTGAGAAAAAACCAGAAAGCTTGGTAGAAAGCTCTGAAGCCCCAGAAAGAAGGCCAGTAGGACGGGAGGCCGCTTCAAACTTTCCCAAAAGCCATCTGGCTCTCTTAGCTTCTGCTCCCCACAGCCCCTCCCACGGAGAGGTCCATGGCCTTTGATCACATAGGAATAACACCTCCATGCAAATAAGGCATTCGCAAGCTCTCAAACCAAACCAATAGGGTACCTGCTCTCCCCCCAAAAAACTGTATATATTGCCCAAAGCTCAAAAAGTAAAATTGAATGTGAAATCTTTCGTGCTGTCAGAGACCTTTGCCGTGGTTCCTCGTTGCCGGTGACCCTGCACACTTCAAAGGGCAACAACACTTCTCCCCTCCTCGATCTGCAGTTTGGAGCGGTTTGGGCAGAGCTGTAACACTTTTCCCTCTGCGGGCACTCCTGGGCTGCCCTCGGAAAGAGGGAACCAAAAGAGTTGCCCGCCTTTGGAGGCGAGAGCAGAAGCGGATTCCTCAGTCTGCTCCTCGCTCTCCCAGGCTCCGTCGCCCCGCCCCGCGTGACTGAACAGCCCGCTCAGGGACAGCTGCTGCGCTCCAGTTGCCGCCCTCCTGCGCTGCCTCAATTCACTGGCCTGGAAGTGCCGTGCTCTCACCCGCTCTTGCCCGAGCTCGGTGGTTTCTCGGAGCCCGCACCCTGCGCCCCGCCCACTCTCGCTGAACCGCGGTGCCTGGGACGCCCGCCGCCCGCTCCGGCTCGCGCCCACAACGCCGCCCGCACTCTGCGAACTCGCCTGCGACACTGCCCAGCATGGTCTCAGCCCCAGCAGAAGCCCAAGTTGTTGTAATGAATTAAAACACCAACAACTCACATCTATTTGGTTCTTGAGGTGACTTAACGATGTAAAGTTCAGAATCCCAGCAGACAGCTATGGTATCTACTAACAATTGTTGAACCCTTGTGTCTGAGCCCATGGTGCTCTTTGGTAAAGTTCTAAACTTTAGGAGGAGAAGCCTCTCTAGAGAAAGTAGATTTCTACAGCTAGATATTGAGTCTTTATAGGCTGGGATTCCTGTCTCTTGATTGTTAGAGGCAGTGTGATCAGTTAACCTCCTGCTCCTGCCAACATGTCTTCTTGCTATGAGAGTCTTTATACTACTGGAAATGTAAGCCAGAATAAAGCCTTTTCTCCTAGTTGCTTTTCCTGGAGTATTTTGTCACATCAACAGGAAATTAACTAATGCAACATCCTAGGACCCAACAACTCTGCTGGTACTTACTCTTTTGTGGTGATGGGATTTTCTTTTTCTGCTTCATGTTTCATGTTTTTCACCAACAAATCTGCATATTGGTTAATCATGGGGAACATCTACATTCAAAACAAAATATCATTTGTTGTGAGATGTGGGGGCTCAATTCTGAGTGGACACAGCCTTCCCAAGTATGAATCAAGAAGTCATATTAACACAAAAGTTTAGGAGGTTCCAATTCAGAGGAAACTGACTGGAAAAGATCCTCCATTTCACCTGTCCCCATATCTGTTCTTTATGTTTCCAATGCAAAGCTTATTACTTCATTACCTCCTTGAGCTTTCCACTTGTGAAGGTGGGAGATAGCAATGTTCTTAGTCTCTTCCATTCTTCATTCTCAGATAAGGTGATAGCTTTTTTCAAAATTCCCAGTGGACCAAAGCTCTAGAATCCAAAGTAAAAGAGCTGTTGCCATATCCACATTTGGAAAACTCCACAAGTGTAAAAAAATACAGGTATCATTTATTTAAAAATATTTATGTCTGTATAGTTAGTGAATGTAACATATTCAATGAATATTTGCCTTAAATGCCTGACTCTATTTGAGGTTGGAGATGACACGTAGCCAATGCATGTGGCTTTAGGACCGTATTATCTAGTGTTCTTTTTCTACAGAAGTTCCACACAAATAGTGTTCCATATTGTTTAAGGAGGACTAGAGAGTAACAATACTTGGCACATCCTTTCACTGTGTGCCGAGTAGGCAGGAACTGATTTAAACTGATAGCCTTATAAAGACTAGCCATCCAGTGACTGGCCGAACTTGGGATCCATTGCATGCACAAGCTTCAAACTTTGACAATATTACTAATGTCATATTGTGCTTGCAGACATGAGCTTAGCACAGCTGTCCTCTGAAAGGCTTTACCAGCAGCTGACTGAGGCAGATGCAGATACTTACAGTCAACCATTGGACTGAGGTTGGGGACCCCTATGGGAGAGTTAAGGGAAAGATTGAAGGAGTTGAAGGGGATCACAGCCTCAAAGGAAGACCAACAAGATCAACTAATTTAGATCCCTCAGAGCTCTCAGAGGCTAAGCCACCAGCCTAAGAGCATACAAGGGCTTGTCTGTGTCACCCAGCACATATATATCAGAGGATTGCCTTGTCTGGCCTCAGTGGGAGAGGATATGCCTTATTCTGTAGAAACTTGATGGCACAGGGAAGGGGTATTCTAGGGATGTGTGAGGTGGGAGTGTTTGTGTGTGTGTGTTTGTGTGTGTGTGTTTTGGGTGGGTGGGTGGGTGAGCACTCTCTCAGAGTTAAAGGGGAAGGGGATGGGATGAAGAACTCTGAGAGGGGGACAGGGGGCAGCATTTGGATTGTAAGTAAATAAAATAATTTAATAACTGATTTAAAAAGTACATTATATACAGTAAGAAATGTCATAAGGGATCCCATTATTTTACATAAGAAAATATGCTAATAAAGGGAGTAAATAAAGATAGATTCCCTTTAAGAAGAAACTATACATGGTTACTTTATCAGACTAGCCAGAGGAAGCCTTATACATGTCGAAGGAACAATTATGTGTCTTAGCTGTTGGGTTTTAGAGATAGGTATACATGTATTAATTCTGTATGGCAGTACACACATATACATACTTAATAATGGCAAATATAATAGATGATAATGGAACAATATGTATGAATTCTATTAATTAGCTGTCACAGATACATATTAAGTTTACAGATATTACCATTGGATAAAATGGGAGAAGACAAATGAAAACTTTTCATACTTTTGTGCCCAGTTCATTATGAAGGTGTAATTACTTCATGATAAAAAGCTAGTGCATAAGCATGGCACTGGAGAGATGGCTCAATGATTAACGTGCTTGCTGTGTATGATCAAATCCCAAGCACAACTTCAAAAGTTGGGCATGGCCAGGAGTTCCTGTAACCTCTGTTGTGTGATGGGCAGATACAGGAATATTTCAGGGGCTTCTGGCTGCCATTTTAACTCCAAGTTCAGTGAGAGACTCCATCTTAAAGGAATGAGTGAACAAAAGAACAGGATACCTGGCGACCTTCTCTGGTTCTTTTTACATGTGCTAGTCAGGGACATCTACACACATATGTGCATACTCTACATATCTAACACACACACACACACATTCACCCACCCACCCACCCACCCACCCAAACACCTACCAGTGCATAAATATATTAATAAATGTTGAAATAATTTAAAAAATGGTGCCTACCCGACGGTTTGTGAAGGTAGAATAACATTCCTTCACCAGCACTGTTTTTATTATATCTGGATCCATTACAGCCAAAATAGGTTGTCGTCCTTCATAAAAACCTGCATTGGGAAAGCAGAGAGGATTTAATCAACTAGCTAGATTTTGTAGCTGGAGGCATGCCCAGGAACCCAGATGTTAATTCAGATGTGTCAAGACTCATACTCCAAATCATGCAATACACAACTATGTGATCAAGTCCTAATTCAAGCTTGTAATTTTGACCGCACATCAAAGAAGTCTCATGAAATGAAGTATAATGCAGGGAAGGGTAACCATAAAGTAGTTATATAAAGAGATCATAATTAGAAACAAATTGGAGTATTTGTTAAATCTGGGTGGTGTATACATGAATATTGAATAGTCAGACACTGGAGAGGAAAAATCAGATGGTCCATCCTTCGACCATCAAGTCTAAGAGAAAAGTCAAAATATGCAACTTTGTCTGACTAATTTAATCTGTGAATCATGCTACCTGGAGACATATGGGACTAGTGGTAGTAAAAGCCTCTAAAATACTTATAATCATACCTTCATTTTAAGAGATTATCACCTACAGTTGTCTTCCAGGAACTAAGATATATAATCATTTCAAGAAAACCACTGGAAGTTTCCAGAATACTTACCCCATATTTCTCCATATTTTTCATGGCATTGTCTATCAAACTCCCAAAATCCCTGGGAAGAGAAAAGAAATGAAAACACATTATTATTATTTTCAATTTATTTATTTAGTATTTGTGTGTGTGTGTGTGTGTGTGTGTATGTGTATAGAATAGAGGACCACATTTTGTAGTCAATTCTGTCCTCCCACCAAGTGGGTTCTAAGGATCAAACTCAGGTGGTTAGAATTGGTAGCAGTCACATTTTCCATCTGAGCCTTCTTGCTGTGTTGACTACTGTTTCAAGTAGCTTACTCTAATCTAATTTGGGTACAAATAATTTGAATTTTACTAAATCAAGTTTACTAACTCATGATATTGTCTATCACTGGCAATGAGAGGAATTTTTACATATGAGTGGGTAGGAGAGAGAATTCAGGAGGTGCCTGAAATGAAAACCTTGACATTGTTCAGAGTTTTCTCCCAAAATGGTACAAACATGTCTACTTTTTAAGTGAACAACTGTGGGGCTTTGGTCTGTGAGAGACAGCTGGTTGCCTGGTTGAGCACAGGCCTAGAACCCTGGACCCTATTGGGACAGTAGGTGTTTGGCTTTGTTCCTGGGCCCCTGGTTCCTTCACAGTTCCTCCAACAGAGAGGTCTATGGCTATCGGTCATGTACAAACCGTGCCTCAGGCTCTCCCACATGTAGATGAGTTATCTCCAAGCTCTCAGACCAGGCCAATAGGGGTTATCCACTGCCAGACTCTAACCCACCCCAAAACTGTATATAAGGGTGAAGAGAAGTTAAAGGTGCAAGAATCATCTGATTGCCCAAGAGTTTCTGTTGCAAAAGCTGTAACACTTGGGAAAAGATCTGCTCTCCCAAAGCACCTTCAAGGCTCTCCCCTCTTTGCTAGCTAGCCAGTACCTCACTGGTGCTGCCTAGACCAGGTCAACACAGAGAGACAGGTGCAGCACCTTGAAGTAACTGTGCAGTGACAGCAGAGACTTGAGGGGAGGCAGCAGCAGGGGCTATCTTTCCTCCCTGCTTACACTCTATCCCTTTGGCCCAGACTCTCATACCCAGTGTAGCTGGAGATCTTCATGGGACACCGTCTAGAACAGGGACCCACTGCTGGCGACCAAAGTCTGGCTCAAACAGCGATGCAGCTGCAGAAACTGATACTGCAGGAAGGTGAGCCCCCAACTCTGGAGACAAACAACCTGTTCTTTTCTGCTGTACTTTCAGTCAGAACCATCGCATAGATACAGATAGGCTGAAGAAACAACTGAAGCTTTCTGGCCAGAGCTTCTCTCTGTTGCTGGCTGAAGGTCCCTCTGGCCTCTGTTTAAATCCCAACAGTCCGCAAATAGGCATTGAAAAAGACTCTCTATCTAGACTCTCTTTAAAACAAAATAAATACCTGGTAATGCAGCAGCCACTTAGAAGCCACAGGGTGGCTGCCAGTTCTTAAATCTGCAGGAAGGCTTAGCGTTTTGGACCTTTGTAGAATCCCCCGAAGCCAATAGGCCAAGGGAATGTTCCCATTAGATAAAGTATTTCTCCTCTTTTCTGTCACGGGCAACTCAAAATCACATAAAAAATTCACCCCAGGCCAGGCAAATATGTGCCCTACTAAAATACCACAGAATAAAAATAGCCAAAAAACAAGCCTCCTTGTTTTGGGAGGAAGTCCCTCAGATAGCACCATACATGGTTGATGACAACATTTACATTCCAGACACATGGAGCAGAGTAGCTCATCAAGAACATAGATACCCAAGAAGGAATGAAACCCTTCGTGATTTTTTGTAGATCTTAGCTGACATTCGGCAATGTAAAATAGGACAGACTGAGAGCAACACAGCTCCTGACCCCCCTCAGTCAAATGAGTCAAGGTCCCCAAAATCACCCTATTTCAGACCTTACAGCCCTCATCCAAGTAATAAGAGAAATAAGACACACCTACTCACCCCTACCCCCTAATCCTTTGGAGGAAATGTCAAACAAACCATCTACTCCTCCTGCTTCTCCCTTCCCCATCCAAAGGCAAGGCTCCCTTAAAATACTAAGGGAGCTTTCATCTACCTCTCCCCTTAGTCCACCAATTCCTATCTAACCAAGGAGAGATAAATCCCCTCCCTGTTCTACAAGCTGCAAAAGTGAGAGACCTTAAAAACTTATAGATAAAACCCTGCCAAGTTCCATAGTCCCTACACTCAACCATCAACCACTCAACAACTCTGCAATTCCAGGGACTCTCTTGCAAAATCTAACCCCACCTCCCATGCTACTCAGGAGTCTGTTACAGAACTTGAAACCCAAACTCCTTGAGCATTCCCAGTTAATATCAACCCCACTCAAGCTAAACCACTTAACTTGTACCCACTCCAAGCCTGAGACCTAAAAGAACTCAGGCAAGCAGTGAAGGCATTCATGCACTTTGGACAAAATCTCTCCTGCAGAGCAATATTGCCAACTTAAACACCACCCAAGATTGGAGAGATATTTGCTGTTCTGCTCTTCCTGGCCCAATGTTTCTAGAGTGGGAAGCCTTCTTTCATGATGAATGTCTTCAATAAGTCAGGCAAAACCGGGAGAGAGGAGACGACACCCCATGGGGTTTTAATGAACTCTTTAGCCAGGAAGATTTCTTTACTGGAACACGGCAGGCAACATAGACAGCAGGGTATTATGAGCAGGTTTGCCTCTGTGCAACCCAAGCTTGGGATAGGCTCACTCCATCCTTGAGGTGACAAGACCCTGCCTGCTCCCTGCTCTCTCTCCATCAGAAGCCTGGAGAATCCCTGTCTGATTTTATTCTCAGAACTAAAATGAGCTTTGAAAGAAAAATCTCCAACCCCACAGCCATGGACCTTCTTCTTTAAACAATTGTTTGAGAAGGCATGACTTCTGAGTCTAGACTAGATTGCCAGAGTCTTTGGGAATAGCATCATGATAGGTGGATTGTGGCAGCCCAAGAAATAGAAACTCCATCACACCAGGTTGCATCCATGGCTTAGGCATTTGTGGCAGCAGTAAGACCAGAAGGAATCTGTTTCAAATGTGCAGAGGCAAGACATTGGAGGGATGAAATGCTAACAAAACTCTCCTTCCATAGCAGATTGTAATCCCCCTAAGGCCATCTGTCCCCACTGAAGAAAAGGTTTCCACTGGAGGAGGCACTGTACTGCTCTATATGATAAGAATGATAAGCCACTAGAGCCTTTAAACTTCAAACAGGGCAACCCTCGGCCCCGACAGTAAGAGGGACAACTACTCCCATAGAAATCTTATGGGTGTCCAGCATCTCAGAAGGCTCCCACCCAAAGTTAACCTTTAAAATAGATAATAAACCATTCACATTTCTTATTGATACTGGAGCAGATAGGACAATTTTAAGACAGCAAGAAGTCCCACAAGACTGGCAACTGATCCCTTGGCCCCAGCTCCTAGGCATACGGGCTACCTCTGACGCATTCATCACCAAACAGACCTACAGGTGGGAAGACCTGGATGGAGCTACAGGCCTCATATGCCCCCTGGTGGCTAAAGTAGCCACTAATCTTTTAGGGAGAGATATCTTACAAGCCTTAGACATAGTTCTTACCACCCAACCAGAAAGAGACCACATTAAGATAGAGGATATTACTTATGAAGAAAATATTACCCAAGAAGACCAAAAAAAAAAACCCTCCTCCAAATCACCCCCAATTCTAGGGGCCACTGTTAGATTTAGTACTCCCTGCCTTGATTGGCTCTCTGATAAAGTCACCTGGGTCCCACAGCGGCCCCTATCAAGGGAGAAGCTTACAGCCCTCAAAGAACTGGTAGAGGAACAGTTGTCTCTACAACACATCCACCCCTCCCACAGTCCCTCGAACACCCCTGTGTTTGGTATAAAAAGGAGCTCAGGGGGATGGAGACTACTGCAAGATTTGAGGGCAATTAACAGAACCATGCGAATTTGGGGCTCCCTGCAAAGAAGGCTACCCCACATCTCAGCCATTCCTGCCAATGTTTCCCTCTTAGCAATAGACATAAAAGACTGCCTTTTTCCCATCCCTCTCCACCCCTGGGACTGTGAATGCTTTGCATTCTCAGTGCCCCCCTGTTAACAACTATGGCCCACCATCATGGTATGAATGGATTGTTCTTCCCCAGGGAATGGCTAACAGTCCTACCATTTGTCAGGAGGCTGTAGCCACTGCATTAAAACCCTATTTAGACAAAGTTCTCAACGTCTATCATTACATAGATGACATCCTTGTATGGGGAGATGCTTCTACCGCCCCCTCCCAAGTTAAGTACCAGCTAATACCTTCCTTATCTGCCCTAGGACTCAAAATAGCCCCTCACAAAATCCAACTTATTCTTCCCATTGCATTTTTAGGAACAGAGATCTCCTTTACTTCAATAAACCCCCTCAAAACCACCCTTTCCTTCTTTCAAAAATTAACTCTTGCCTCCCTCCAGAGCTTTTTGGGCAACCTCAATTGGCTTTGACCCTGGCTCCCCCTTTTCACAAGCACCCTCCAACCCTTCTTCAACTTCCTGAAAGGAGATAAAAGTGCCTTCTCCACAAGAACACTGTCCCCAGAAGCAGTACAAGCCCTAAATTCTGTCAATTCAGCCCTAAATGATATGGCTCTTGCTAGGTATGACCGAACAATACCTGTACATCTCCTTATCTTTATCTCCTCCCCTACAATTGTAGAAGCCCTTTACCAAACTCAGTGGGTGCTAGAATGGCTCCATACCTAAATGGGTGGTACACCCCAAATTTTAAATGAAGTGGATGTTCTTTCTAACATGATTAAAAATGGTAAAGATAGAGCTCTACAAACCCTAAGAAAATAACCTGACATTCTTGTCACCTCCTTCTCCCTCTCCAACATTCAGTGTCTAATCAAGAATCATTCCCACTTTTCTGCTTTGAGGTCTCAGATGCTCAAGCCATGTAGGATGGTAGTCACTTCCTGCTGCTTGCAGGTCCGGATGTAAAACTCTTAGCTACCTCTCTAGCACCATGTCTGCTTGCATGCTGGTATACTTTCCATCAAGATAATAGTAGACTAAACCTCTGAATAATAGACTAAACCAGCCTCAGTTAAATATCATCCTTTATAAGAGTTATGATCATTATGTCTCTTTATAGCAATAAAACCTGAGGCACTAATTAAGCATTTTATTTAACCTTTTTACTTCCTGTCCTAGATTGTTTAATTATCAACTTGACAGAGCCATTGAGTAGTAGTAGTTTTCAAGATCAGATTGGCCTGGGGTGACGATGTCTGTGAGAGTTTATCTTGGTGGTTAGTTGATGTAAGAGACCCAGCTAACTAATCCATGGGCAGATACTTATGAGCTGTCTAAGAAAGGTAGCTAACAAAAGCCTAAGAAAGACAGAAAGCAGCATTCCTCTATGGTTTCTTCCTCAGGCTCCAGCCCTGATATTTCTCAATGAAGAATCTCAGCCAGTAAGATAAAATAAAACCCATGATCTGAGACGTCTAGAACTGGCCTTTCTAATTGCAGGAACTAAGCCACTTTTGACAACCACAACAATACCAGTAGGGAGCTCAAGCAATACTTACATCACGATATGCAAGAATATTTCCTACAAAAGGCAGTGGTTTGGGTCCAGAAATTCCCAAATTCTTAAAAATTCCATGTGTGGAGGTTCCATACCTGTAAAGTGAGAGATTGAGTTCTTAAGGATTGTCCCTGTGTGTAATGTAGGCTTACCAGTCACAGATACAGGAACTTTAACATTCAAGCTGGAAGGATGATAACATGTAAGCAACAAGTAACAACAAAAGCTACAAGTGCCACATTTACTTTTGATCTTCATTTTTATCCTCACATTTTCTGAGAGATTCCCCAAACCCACAAAGATTAGCTAAAAAGTAGATGCTATTTTTGGCTGTAAGTCCCAAAGCAAATTATTTCCAAATGTCCCACAACTTCACTGTCAATGTGAGATTCATGCTAGAATAGTTTTACATAATGTCATTTTCTTATGTCATTTAGGAAATTGATTAAATACCAGTGAGTGTGCTCCTGTAGGGATTTTTAGTGGGGGCTGCAACACACAAGTATATCTGAGAGTTCTTCCCTGAGAGGAAAGGACTATTTTCTTATTCATGCCTAACTTAGTAGTTCACAGCTTTCCTAATGCTGTGACCCTTTAGTACAGTTCATCATATTATGGTGACCCCTAACCATAATTCATAACTGTAATTTTGCTACTGTTTTCAAACTAATGTAAATATTGGATATGCAGACACTTGTTATGTTACTCTTGTGAGAGGGTCAAGATATACA
>NW_021618986.1:0-1117 GCF_004785775.1 Grammomys surdaster | reverse complement strand
TGTGTAATAACAATTTCCCCCTGTTCTTCAGGCTTCTGCTTTGTTTAAATGGTGTCTCTTGCTGTACAGAAACGTTGAATCTCCATGAAGTTCTGTTCATTAATTGTCCTTAATGGGTACATCATTGGGGTCCTTGAAATCACTTCTCTTTTTGTAATAGCTTCACCTTAAAATATAAACAGAGTCTTCTACAAAATCCAGGGATCAAGTGTGTTTTGATGGCATCAGACAAATCACCATGGAAATTTTTTAAAGAATTAAATGTTTGTTCTATTTAAAAAGTATATTTTAAAACAGATTATTTGAGTCACACTAAACTAAAGTTTCTTTTCTCAGAACTACCTTCTGGGGTGTTAGACTTCCATATTGTTGAGGTTGTTAGAGGACCATATCTAAGAACCAAGGTGGTAGGAATGTAGGCAGGAGTGGTGGGTCAGAAGCACTGTGCTCTACCATTCCTGTGGATGTGGAGTCATTGGTGCTTTACAGAAGAATCAGAAAAGATTCCCTTGTCCAGAGAAATACCAAGCCTCGGAGGAATAGCCTATGAGTTGGGTAACACGATCAATATCTCACAAGATGAAGGCAGGCAGGAGTCTTAGGACTCAAACAATAACAGGATATATTGGGACTCATGTAATAGCAACGTTTAGAGCTTGTGGCATGTAGGTTTGGAGAGGGCTGGCTTATCATTAAGCTAGATGCAAAGTCTTTAATGAAAGCAACAAATACTTTTGAGCCAGCTTCTAACCCGGTCAAGGCTGGGAGATGTTCTATTCTTTTGGACTCTGTCAAATGCTCTCTGAGGCTTCTTCCTTTGCAGGTTGGGTTAGTCAGTGGGTTGACTGTTTATTTAAGTGGCCCAACTCTTGACTTATGTTTGCTTTCTCACTGCAAACCTCTGGCTGTTTCTATGCCCTGGGAAGTTGATCAGATTTTCAGGTGTGTTTCTGGGAGGATAGGCTCTTGGGTTCCTGACCCTACTCTTTGCTGACTTTGCTCCTGTGCTAACAGCATCCCTGTGACACGTGGGAGTCTGCCTGCCTTTGGGTTATTCAACCTGTGCAGATATGTCACATGCAGCCCCAGGCGCTGAGACTAGTGGAAAATGTACAGG
>NW_021618985.1:0-2821 GCF_004785775.1 Grammomys surdaster | reverse complement strand
TCATTTGTTGAAAGTGCTATCTTTTTCCCAGTGGATGGTTTTAGCACGTTTGTCAAAGATCAAGTGTCCATAGATATGGGGTTTCATTTCTGGGTCTTAAATTCTATGCCATTCATCTTGCCTATTTGTACGAATATCATGCACTTTTTATCACTATTGCTCTGTACTACAGCTTGAGGTAGGGACAGTGATTTTCCCTGAAGATCTTTTATTTTTGAAAATAGTTTTTACTATCCTGGGTCTTTTGATATTCCAAATGAATTTGCAAATTGCTCTTTCTATCTCTATGAAGAATTGAGTTGCAATTTTGATTGGGATTGGATTGAATCAATAGATTGCTTTCCACAAGATGGCCATTTTTATTATATTGTCGCTGCCAATATATGCGCATAGGAGACCTTTCCATCTTTTGTATTCTTCTTCAATTTCTTTCTCCAGAGACTTGAAATTCTTGTCAAACAGATCTTTTACTTGCTTGGTTCAAGGCACAACAAGGTATTTTATGTTATTTGTGAAGGTTGTCATGTACCTAATTTCTTTCTCAGCCTGTTTGTCCTTTGAGTAAGGGAAGACTATTGATTTATTCAAGTTAATTTTTTTATCCAGCCACTTTTCTGAAGTTTTTTTTTTTTTTAAATCAGGTTTAGGAGTTCTCTGGGTGAAGTTTTGGAGTCATTTAACTATACTACCTTATCATCTGCATATAGTGATATTTTTTCTTCTTCCTTTCCAATTTGTCTCCTTTTGACCTCCTTTTGTTGTCTAGTTGCTCCGGCTAGAGCATACAGTACCATACTGAATAGGGAGGAAGAGAGTGGTTAGCCTTGTCTAGTCCCTGATTTTAGTGGGATTGCTGTAAGTTTTTCTCCATTTAGTTTGATATTGGCCACTGGTTTGCATTGTATTGCTTTTAGTATGTTTAGGTATGGGCCTTTAATTCCTAATCTTTCCTAGACTTTGGTCCTAGAGGGGTGATGACTTTTGACAAATGATTTCTCAGCATCTAGTGAGATGATCTTGTGTTTTTTTTCTTTGACATTGCTTATATAGAGGATTACATTGACCGCTTTCCATATTTTGAACCATCCCTGAATTCCATGGATAAAGCCTACTTGATTTTGTTGGATTATTATTATTTTTTTTGATATGTTCTTGGATTTGGTTTGCGAGAAATTTTTTTGGTATTGTTGCATCGATATTAATAAGGGATATTGAACTAAAGTTCTCTTTCTTTATTGGATCTTTGTGTGGTTTAGGCATGAACATAATTGTGGTTTCATAGAATAGATTGTGTAGTGTTTCTTTTACTTTGTGGAATAATTTGAAAAGAATTGGTATTAGGTCTTCTTGGAAGGTCTGATAAAATTCTTCACTAAATTCATCCATTCCTAGGCTGGGTTTTTTTTTTTTTTTGATTGGGAGACTTTTAATAACTGCTTCTACTTCTTTAGGGGATATAGGATTGATTATGTGGTTTATCTGATCTTGATTTAACTTTGATACCTGATATCTGTCAAGAAAATTGTCCATTTCATTTAGATTTTCCAATGTTGTTGAGTATAGGCTTTTGTAGTAGGATCTGATGATTTTTTGAATTTCCTCAGTTTCCGTTGTTATGTCTTCCTATTCAGTCCTAATCTTACTATCATGGATACTGTCTCTGTGCCCTCTGGTTAGGCTAACTAAGGTTTTATATATCTTCTTGATTTTCTCAAAGAACCAGCTCCTGGTTCTGTTGATTATTTGTCTAATTCTTTTTGTTTCTACATGGTTGATTTCAGCCCTGAGTTTGATTATTTCCTGTTGTCAATATCTCTTGGGTGTATTTGCTTCTCTTTGTTCTAGAGCTTACAGGTGTGCTGTCAAGCTGCTAGGGTATGCTCTCTCCAGGTTCTTTTTGTAGGCACTTACAGCTATGAGTATTCCTCTTAGCACTGCTTTCCTTGTGTCCCAGAACTTTGGTTTTGATGTTTCTTCAATTTCATTAAATTCTACAAAGTCTTTGATTTCATCTTTTATTTCTTCCTTGACCAAGTTATCATTGAGTAGAGAGTTTTTCAGTTTACATGAAATGTATGTCAGCTTTCTGTTGTTTTTGTAATTATTGAAGGCCAGCCTTAGTCTTTGGTGATATGATGGGATACATGGGATTATTTCAATCTTCTTATATCTGTCTAGGCCTGTTGCTGAGAAGAAGGTATATTCTTTTGTTTTATGATGAAATGTTCTATAGTTATTTGTTAAATCCATTAGGTTCATAACTTCTCTTAGTTTCACTGTGTCTCTGTTTAATTTCTGTTTCCACTATCTGTCCATTTATGAGAGTGCAGTGTTTAAGTCTCCCAATATTATTGGGTGAGGTGCAATGTGTGCTTTGAGTTTTAGTAAAGTTGTTTTATGAATATCAGTGCTTTTGCATTTGGAGCATAGATATTCAGAATTGAAAGTTCATCTTGGTAGATTTTTTTCCTTTGACAAGAATGAAGTGTCCTTCCTTATCTTTTTTGACAATGTTTGGTTGAAATTTGATTTTAATCGAAATATGAGGATTGTTACTACAAGGAGTTTAAAGTGTAGAAATCTTTCCCCTGATAGAATACTCTCTAACAAATATATGTGAGTTTCTGAGGGTCACTTAAAAGATCACACTGAAAAATCTAAGCATAATGAAATGTAAAAATTTTTACCTGTTGACAGTCATTGAATATTCCTTTGGATTCTTCAATTTGCTGAGACTCTACTTTTTGAAAATCGAGTTCATGGTAGGTGTGGGCCACAGCATACACAGCATTATACAAATTGTAACCTTCTTCACTCAGGG
>NW_021618984.1:0-2165 GCF_004785775.1 Grammomys surdaster | reverse complement strand
AATCAATTTGCTTTCTTCTACATTCAAACATCCAGTTGAACCAGTACCATCAGTTGAAAATGCTGTCCATTTTCCACTGGATGGTTTTACCTCCTTGTCAAAGATCAAGTGACCATAGGGTTCATTTCTGGGTATTTAATTCTATTCCATTGATCTTCCTTCCGGTCTCTGTACCAATACCATACAGTTTTTATCACTATTGCTCTGTAGTACAGCTTGAGGTCAGGGATGGTGATTCCCTCAGAATTTTTTATTTTATTTTATTTTTTTATTTTGAGACAGGGTTTCTCTGTGTAGCCCTGGCTCTCCTGGAACTCACTCTGTAGACCAGGCTGGCCTCAAACTCAGAAATCTGCCTGCCTCTGCCTCCCAAGTGCTGGGATTAAACGCGTGAGCCACCACTGCCCCGGCTCAGAATGTCTTTTATTGTGCAGAACAGATTACACTATCCTGGGTTTTTTGTTGTGCCAAATGAATTCGCAAATTTCTCTTCCTTTCTTTATAAAGAATTAAGTTGGAATTTTGATAGGGATTGCATTAAATCTTAGATTGCTTTCCACAAGATGGCCAATTTTACTATATCAATCCTGCCAATCAATGTGCATGGGAGATCTTTCCATCTTCTGAGGTCTTTAATTTCTTTCTTCAGAGACGTGAAGTTATTGTCATACTGATTTTCACTTGCTTACTTGCTTGGTTAGATTCACATCAATGTAATTTATATTATTTGTGACTAATGTGAAGGGTATCCTTTCACTAATTTCTTTCTCAGCTTGTTTATCCTTCCAGTAGAGGAAGGCTACTTATTTGTTTGAGTTGATTTTATATCCAGCCAGGGTTCAGAGGTTGTTTATCATGTGTAGGAGTTGTCTCTTGGATACTTTGGGGTCACATAAGTATACTATCTTATCATCTGCAAATAGTGATATTTTGACTTCTTCCTTACCTATTTGTATCCCTTTGACTTCTTTTCATTGTCTAATTACTCTGGTTAGGACTTCCAGTACTATTTTGAATAAGTAGGGAGAGAGTGGGCAGCCTTGTCTAGTCCCTGATTTTAAGGGGATTTCTTCAAGTTTCTCTTCATTTAGTTTAATGTTGTCTACTGGTTTGCTGTGTATTTCTTTTACTATGTTTAGGTATAGGACTTGAATTCCTGACCTTTCCAAGACTTTTACCATTCTGTCAAATGCTTTTACCATTCTGTCAAATGCTTTCTCAGCATCTAGTGAGATGATTATGTGGATTTTTTTTTCCATTTGAGTTTGTCTATATAATGGATTACATTGGTGGATTACTGTATACTGAACCATCCCTGCATTCCTTGGATAAAGCCTACTTGATCATGATGGATGATTGTTTTGATGTGTTCTTGGATTCAGTTTGTGAGAATTTTATTGAGTATGTTTGCATCGATGTTCATCAGGTAGATTGATCTGAAGATTTCTTTGTTGTGTCTTTTTGTGTTTAGGCATGAGCATTATTGTAGCTTCATAGAACAAATTGGGTAGTGTTGCTTCTGATTCTATTATCTGGAAGAGTCTAAAGAGAATTGGTATTGAATCATTGTCGAAGGTCTGACAGAATTCAGCATGAAAACCATCTGGCCCTGGGCTTTTTTGGTGAGGAGACTTTTAATGACTGCTGTAACTTCTTTAGGGATTATGGGACTGTTTAGATTGTTTATCTGCTCCTTGTTTAACTGTGATACCTTGTATCTGTCTAGAAAATTGTCCATTTCATCCAGATTTCCTGTTTTGTTGAGTATAGGCTTTTTTTAGTAGGATCTGATGATTTTTTGAGTTTCCTCAGTTTCTGTTGTCATATCTTCCTTTTCAGTTCTGATTTTATTAATTTGGATGCTTTCACTGTGTCCTCTGGTTAGTCTGGCTAAGGGTTTATCTATGTTGTTGATTTTCTCAAAGAAACAGCTCCTGATTTCATTGACATTTTTGTTTAGTTCCTTTTGTTTCTACTTGTTGATTTCAGATCTGAGTTTGAATATTTCCTGTCATCTATTCTTCTAGAGTACATTTGCTTCCGTTTTTTCTAGAGCTTTCAGGTGAAGTTACTAGTGTATGCTCTCTCCAGTTTCTTTTTGTAGGCACTTAGAGCTATGAGTTTTCCTCTTAGTACTACTTTCATTGTGTCCCATAACTTTTGGT
>NW_021618983.1:0-2240 GCF_004785775.1 Grammomys surdaster | reverse complement strand
TGAAATGTCTGTCTAAGGCTTGGGAAATCTTTTATCATCCCAATCAAAGAAATCACAATCACTCATGGCCAGACTCACAATTAAGACAATGCCTGATTCTCTTTCTACCTATCTGTTGATATCAAATGATCAGTTAAAGAAAAATGAATCCATGAAACTTTTGGAAGGAAGCCTGGGCAATCTCACAGCTACCAACGAGATCACACATTCCCCTCTGTCCCATCTCATTATAGCCGCTGCTCTCCTCAATCCATTCTCACTGGGAATCTCAAAGTTTAGACCAGTCCTTTATGAACAACTGATGCTGATCAACTCTCCAGGGCCCCAACACCAGCTCCCAACCACAAAAACTGCAGTCAGAAAATTTTTTGGTTATGTAAATTGAGAGAATCATCTCTTAATAGGGGAAAGAGAAACTTATCTGACTCTATTGTCAAAGGGACCTTCATGGTGTCTCTCCAGGGATCAAATTCTTGATTTTTTTTAAACTTATTGATTTTGGATTTTCTTTTTAGAGAGGGCCACAATTATACCTTATGTCTTCCCAGAGCTCCAAATGAGATGACATCCATCTTTCAATAATCTTTCTGCCTTAGCTTTTGACTATGAAGTAGGACTACAAAGAGATCATCCACACCCTGTCAGTTATCTGGAATTCTGTGTAAGAAGCAGCACTATCTGTAGTCTGTTGTTGACAGAGAGAAACATGAATCTAAATATACTCTGATCCATTGTCCTGTGTCCCTGTCAAAACAAAGAGTCTATGGAAATTAAGCATCTGAGCTGGAGCCTATGGCAAGCAACTGTGGTGACTGATACTAAGGAAGGGACTGAGAGGAGGTTCTGGCACACACCTTCAATCCCAGTACTCAGAAAGCAGAGGCAGGGGGATTACTGAATTCATGCTTAGCATGAACGAGAGAGGGAATTCCAGAATACAGAAGACTAAACAGAGAAATCATCCCTCAAAATATGAATGCAAAACAAAGAAAGAAAGAGAAGAAGAAATGGAGGGATGGAAGGAAGACAGAAGGAAACATAGTCTTGGGCTGTATGTCTGCATTACAAGTGGGGTGCCATGCACAGTTAAACCAAATCTGTTCTTTGTTTGTTTGTTTGTTTGTTTGTTTGGGTTTTTTGTTTTTTGTTTTTTGTTTTTAATTTTCAAGACCGGGTTTCTCTGAATAGCCCTGGCTATCCTGGAACTCACTCTGTAGACCATGCTGACCACGAACTCAGAAATCTGCCTTCCTCTGTCTCCCAAGTGCTGGGATTAAAGGTGTGTGCCACCACTGCCTGGCAAGCCAAAATCTTTTAAATTCAGTTTCTGTTTTAGAAAACCTGATCTAAGTTTCAACTCAGGTAAACAGGCTGGCACCTACCACTACTTTGCAATTTCCCACCTACCCACCCAAAACAAACAAACAAACAAAAAAAACCAAAAAAACAAAAAACCAGAGTGTAGATCCAGTCTCTAGGCTAATCACCAACAAGACAAGCATTTCCAGGTTACACTCACAACAAGACCAGTGTCTCCAAGTTATTCCTCAAACAAACATGCTCTCCCAGTTTACTAGCTCACCACCTGCCTAATGACCACCAATGCAGAGGGAAACAGAAAATAAGTTTATGTGACTCACAGCACCAGTCAGTTATGGTAGCTTTCCAATTAGAAGCTTGCACAAGTATTCCATGTTGCTTCTTACTATAAAGCCTTTCTCTAGTAGACATTCAGGGGTCCACTCCCATCCAAAAAGTTCCTGACTCATAGTGAGTCCCTCTCTCAGACAACAGTAAAACATAGAACATATAGAAAAAAAATGTGAATGAAGTACAATAAGAGTTAACAATTTAAGAAAAAGTTAACAATAGTTTTTTTTTCTCCCAAATATTTCTCCTACACTGCATGCAAGTGCAGATCCTCTTGGAAACAGATTTCACCCTCTGTTCCCAGCACAGAAGTTCACCCTTATCCCTTGCTGTTTAAAAGATTTTCTTACTTTCAGTTCTGTTGCTGTGCTTTTGCTGGACACTGTCCATGACCTAAGATAACATCACTTTGGCAATTGTGTTCCTTTATTCTCCTGTGCTGAGGAGTGGGACTCAGGCTATCAATACCCATTTATAAAGGTGATGACAGCAAAATTAACCAATTGTACCCATTTCACAGTTTGCTCAGAGACAAGTCCCATGGATAGAGGACAGGATGTAGGAAGATTTTTCAAAGAGCCTTTCATATT
>NW_021618982.1:0-3024 GCF_004785775.1 Grammomys surdaster | reverse complement strand
CATTTATTTCTTGGACACAGAAGTTATAATCTAATCGCCATGTCATTTTAAAAGGAAATTGTATTATGAGTATTGCATGTGACACTTCTGAACCCACTGAATAGGATATAGCTTTGCAAGAGAAACGCCAATTGAGAGGGAGATGGAGAGGGAAACAGACCAACAGCACTGAGCACACATTAAACAAATTGTATAAACAATTAGTAACTACAGAAATGCTGGACAACCTCGGTGGTTTTGCTCATGTCTTTAATCTCAGAGGCATAGGCAGCTGTATGTCCTTGAGCTTGATGCCATCATGGTCAATGCAACAAGTTCCAGGACCGCAAAAGTTACATATTAAGTCACTCATGCCCATGTAAAAATCAACCAAGGAAACAGAAATGATAGAGAGAACTCATAGTTCTTTACTGAAGTTCCTACAAAGAATTAAACATTCAAAGCAGTTCTGCATTCATCTTATAGAAACGTAAAGTGTACCAGTTTAAAATGCTACATTAATAAAATTTTACTAAAACAGAACGCATGTTTAAACAGATACAAATGGACTGATAAAAATATTAGTAATCTAAATATTGATCATAAATAAGCAACATAGGGCAGGAGAATGAGATAACTCAGAAGTGGAAAGTTCTGGCTGGTCTTACACAAAATGGATGTCAATTTCAAACATCTACATGGGGACCAACAACTACCCATAACATGAAGATCAAGAGTTCTTAGGCCACATTCCGGTAAAACTCAAAATGAGGCACATATGATAATCATATTCAGCCACAGAGGTAAAATACTTCTATTTGTCCAAAATTTTCAGAAGAAACACACAAGAAAAGCAGAACATCATACACCTGGAATCCAGTGATTCTTAAGCCTCAGTCAAAATTGATGTGATGAGCATAGGCCATATTTAGAAATAGAATATTATCTTTATATTGGGACAAATTTCAAAATTTAAGATGTGGATAAAGAGCAGCACAGAAGCCTGCACTTATTTTACAATAATATGTCAGGTGGCTTGTGTAGTTTCTATATGTACTATCAAGACATGAAGGGCTTCATAGAGAAATTTTGTCTTGGAAAAATAAAAGCAATAAAGTTTAAAACATAAAACCAAGAGTCTTGCAAAATATATTAGCATTGAAGAGCAAATATTTATACAGTGTCTTATGTGATTTCGGGACAGAGACTAATGGTGAATGTATGGGATCATGTGATTAAAGCTGAAAGAGCAAATTCAATGACAACATAGTTGACACACAGAACAAAATTAGTCCCATCTAAAAGAAATGGAGGGGTATGGCTATAGGAGAGATTGAGGGAATGGGCAGTGAAAACCTGCCCAACTTCATGAAGCTCATAAAAAAGAAAACCAAAGTGTGGGTACTTTGGCCCTTCTTAGAAGGAGTAACAAAATCCTCATAGGGGCATGTGGAGACAAAGAGTGGGACAGAAACTGAAGGAGGGGCCATAGAGACTGTTCTACATGGGTCTCCCTTGGGCAGATAGGAAAGGTAGAAGCTGATGTGGATGCCAGGAAGTGCGTGCTGACAGGAATCTGATATAGCTGTCTCCATAGAGGTCTGCCCGAGTCTGAAATATAGATATGTGGATGCTCACAGCTAAGCATTGAACTGATCAAGGGGTTCCCAATGGAGGAGTGAGAGAGAAGACTGCAGGAGCTGAAAGGATTTGTGGCCCTATGGGGAGACCAACAATACCAACCAACCAGAGGCCCCAGGGTCTAAACCACCAGCCTGGGAGCACAAAGGGAGGAACCAATGGCCCCAGTTTTATGCATAGGGGAGGATGACATTGTCAGTCATAGTTGTGTGAGGAAGTCCTTGGTCCAGTGAAGGTTGGACACCCCAGTGTGGGGAAAATCGTGGGTGGGGAGGTGGGAGTGGGAGAGTGGCTGGGGCATACCCTCATAACAGCAGGAGGAGTGGGGGTGTGAGAGGGGGTTCCTGGGTGGGTGGGGGAATGGGGAAAGGGGATTACATCTGAAATGTAAGTAAAATATCTAATAAAATCACACATACCCATGAGCACACACATGAGTACATGTGCACAAGCACATACACACACACACACACACACACACACACACACACACACTTGTGACTCTGCAGAGTACTCTGAGGACCCAATCACAAATTAAAAAGAAAAGATCATACGAATAAAAAAAGATATGTCCAAGTTACAGAGACCCCAAAGACCAACAAGAGCCTATTGTAATGCAAACACACAAAAGTCATAATAAAGACTCTCACCAATGTACCTAGCATCAGGTCCAAACAGAGAGACCAACTCTAGGGGAGCTGTGTATTTTAATTGTAGTTACACCAACATTGTGGCATTAACATACACGTGAGCCACATAATATTTTAGAAACTGTATGCCTGGCATAATTTGCAGAAACAAACAAGGAGCAAAATCATCTGACAACCATGATGGGTAGGGTAATTTTATTTTTCTCTGTAAGGTGTATTAGTTATTTATATGTACTTTAATCTTGCCAATGTACCTTCACTGGCTGTTGATAAGGGGGGTTTGTCATAGCATGTTTCTCAACTGAATATTGCGCTCTTTCAAAAACAGAACTGATTGGGCTTTACAAACACATCTTTGTGTCTAAGTCTCTTAGTATTCTGCTCTTCAACCACATGCCCGGCCTGAAAATATGCAAGGTTGGCTTTCCATAGATCTACCACATTATTTGTGATCCCAGATGCAATTTTCACAGTTGCCTCTGCCACTGTACTAAACACCAGAGGCAACTTAACCTTGCTCCTCACTATGTCTCTTTGTGAATTGCTAATATCATCTCTTCCTGCCTGTCTCTTCCCCATGCTCCCAACATGAGCAAGCATTCCCTCTTGAACATACACACCAAACAGATCAGGAAAAGAG
Source organism: Grammomys surdaster (assembly GCF_004785775.1). Classification (NCBI taxonomy): domain Eukaryota; kingdom Metazoa; phylum Chordata; class Mammalia; order Rodentia; family Muridae; genus Grammomys; species Grammomys surdaster. The sequence continues at coordinate 114 of NW_021618982.1, read as the reverse complement.
GCAAAACGATCTCTGAACATCCAAAAATCGAACAGTAACCCAGGAATAAATCTTCCAAACAAACAACACAAACCCAGAAACCAGTACCTAGACCAATCATCACCTCAAACCCAG
>NW_021618981.1:161978-257471 GCF_004785775.1 Grammomys surdaster | reverse complement strand
AAAAAAAAACATTGAGTCCACTTACAGATTCCCATATGTCCACAAGTATAGGACCATTTGCTGGGCATGGCCAGCCTCTGAGGGGCTGCCTCCCTAAATAAAAAAAAACTCTTCTTCCCCTGGCAACCATCAATTGTCAGTATGTCCTCAGATAAAGGTAAGACATTATGAGGCTCCCCAACACCTTCCTGGGATTTTTGGTTCGGTTGATCCTGTGGGTCTGCATGTCTTTCACATGGAAGTTATACATCCTGTGACTTCATGTGTACTGTGATCCTGCTATGTCTAGAAATCACCCTTTACTGTTGACATTCTCTACCATTGGCTACCATTATAATCTTTCTAGCCTCTGTGCCTTTAGGGAAGAAGTATGATTTTAAAGCATAAGTAGTTTTTTTCCTTAACATTTTTAAAAGAATATACCTGAGACATAAAATAGCTCTTGGAAAATAAGTGAAATTACTTGTATATTCTTTCTATGTATATTATTCTTCAAACCAAGAAAGAGATATAAACAGAAATACATATCCAAGAACCATTCACTAAGAACCATCATAGATAAATCTATTGTAATAAATACTAATGTTGTCCAATATAATGCACTGTTTACCTCACTCTTGCCATAATGTTAGTTTCAGAATGTGCGTGACATTTTGTACCTTGTTTATGTACATGTGACCCACCCATTAAAATAAGTCATTAATCTTGCAGGAACATTGTATCCTTCTGAAACATATTTTTTCCTGGAAACATCAGATTTAATTTGTACTTTTCATTTATATGTCTTTTGTTAAAAGGATCATAATTATTTGTAAGCTTGATAAACTTCTGTACCTACAAAATACCTAGTGAACATAAATAATACAAAAATAGATGAACAAAATTGAAGCTGTTAAAACCCCATAAAACCCACATGTGCCTTATCCACTCATGCAGGGTTCCTTCTTTCATGCTTCTGTTTGATTACAGTTACTAACAGACAAAACAGTGGGTTTCCATAGTACTTTTTCCTATCCCTTAGTTTCGGTTAGTTCTTCTTCCAATAAAATATTAGAAGATAACTGAATGTGCAGAACAGTGATGGAACACTGACTTCTCATGTATGAAGTATGAGGTTTGATTCTCCCACACCACAAGCAAATAGTAATAGTAATAATAATAGTAATGATACTAATAATAATACCAAAAAATTAATAAAGAAACTTTTTGGAGACTAAAAGTGGTCAAATTGGGGAAAAACAAAACATCACAAAACAAAGTATGTTGGATAACAAATGCAAACACATAGACACATGATTAAATCTGACAGCTTCATTGGCTAAAAGTCAAAAACCCTATAGAGGAAAATGTACTGTCCCCTCACCAAAAAAAAAAAAAAAGAGAGAGAGAGAGAGAGAGAGAGAGAGAGAGAGAGAGAGAGGTATGGATAATCAATAGAAAATACCAAATTCCACAAAGTTTCTGAGAAGATACAACTTGCAATCTACTCTGATAAACTTTTTGTAATTCCACCACCCGAGAGGCTGAGTTTTGAGGCCAACTAGGCAACACAGTGAAAGTATGCCTCCAAACCAATGGAATGAATTGAAATAAATTTTGGTTATTGTGAGCATAGAGAGGTAGCATGGATATTGTATTGTCTGTGTTGTCTGAGAAAAACACCCTGGCTGTGGTTCCACAGTGAGAATGAAGAGCAGAAAATCATGCTATGACTTTAAATTGGAAATAATTAAGAAAATTCAGAAATGCTTGAGTTCATCTGGAAATGACCTAGAAGATTAATCTCTATGCCACTCCGTACTGTGGGAATTCAATATGGAAGATAAATGCAATTGTAAATGCAGGTTTTCACTTTTCACTTCTGAGGACGTGATTTATAACTGTTTCTAAGAGCAATGACTTTTAATGGAATACGGTGATACCACAACTACAGGATCTTTGGTATCATCCTTATAAATTTTATTCTTGAATCAACATGACTCATCGTTTCAAAAATTTTTTCAATTATGAATCCTGGTAGAAAGAAAAACCATTTTCAATTAATCCTAGCATCCCCTGTTCTCTTCTGATAAGGTTGTAATGAAAATATACCCCTGTAGTCCATTGCAATTCTCCCAAGGGCATCTACACTAACAAAGACTTCAAGAACATCCTGTAAAAAAATGGTTAGAGGAAAATTTGAAGTTCTAGTAGAAAATGATGCAAGGATAGTTCAAAGAAAAACACATCCTGTTCTCTCTAATTATAAGAAACATACCGAGCTTCATAGAATCTAACATGTGTCTAAGACTGATTTGTGTCTGCTCATGACTGTCATGTTAATGAGACATTTAACTTCCATGAACACTTAAATAGCAAGCAGTGTCTATTGCCTTCACAATTATTTCCATTTCTGTATCTCTCTCTCTCTCTCTCTCTCTCTCTCTCTCTCTCTCTCTCTCTCTCTGTTTAGTGTATGTGGAGAATTCTGTAAAGTTTGTAATGAATTTGGAACTCAAGTTTATTTGGTGATCTGTATATGGTCTGGATGTCACAATACTTAGTCTACTAATGAGGATACTTGTTTATTGTCTGCCTGAAAATATTTTAATATAGTAAACTTGATTTTTTCTACCACAAATAAGCTAATGTTATAAACACATATAAATATTCTAGTTGTATGTAATAAAAACCTGGGAATTTTTTTAGTTTTTAAGTTTACTTGTTTCCATACTTCATTAAAAATTTCAAGGAGCCATAGGGTCATCTTGACAGTTGAGTGCTCAGGAGAACGTTATAATACTCTCTATGTTATGTAGCTATACCCTTTAAATTGAATCCATCCCTGCTGGTGGGAACAGGCAGGCTCATAAGACCCAGGAAGTAATGAAACACACGTCTCAGGAAATAAACAAACCATATAAGGCTCAGGAAGATTCTAAAATGTACAGAGAATCACCCCAGTGCTAGAGAAGCAATAGCAATTGCTTCCAGAAGAGACTCTCTGTCCAGCCTTGAAGCCTGCACATTGTGGAGAAAGGGCAAGGGATAGAGCTTTCACAAGTTGTCACCTGTGCTAGGTTGTTCTTTTCATTTTGAGTTTTCTGTCTTCCTGTAAATAACCACTCACCCAGAAGCTTATAAGTAACCTCAATAAACTCACCAGTTCACTAACCTGATCGTGAATGAAGTTATTGCTTCAGTTTGTCATGGGTCCTCTATTTGAAGTGATAGATATACTGATTGCATGTCTCTTGGAAATTTAACACAACACAACTATTTTGAGTTTTGCTCACTTTCTTATTTTCTGTAATGATGACTTGTGCTGCATGGGACATCCTAAGCAATGGCGTAGAAACTATTTGAGCTTAGATGTATTCTTGGGTAACTTGGCCACAGACAAGGTATGATTTTGTTGCCTAAGTTCTTCCGTCTTCAGAAGCCACAGGCTATTCTCTACAGAAATGGTCTGGGGTCCATCTTGAGGGAGTCTTGGTTGTCTCCTACATGCTCTCTGTAATAAGACCCATAATCTTTCTTCTTATCGTTCCTTGTTCCTCTGTCCCACATCTATGTTTAGAGATTGGTACCTTCTGTAGAGTACTACATCACTAGATCTTCCAGTTTATTCAACAGTCCTGATTTTGCCTGAAGCTCTTATTTTTCTGTTTGCATCATCCTCAAATGCTTATGAAGAACCTACCAAGCGTCGGATACTGTTGTGCACAGTGAAATGATAGCAAAAACTCTCAGCCCACTGGATCTTTTATTCTAGTGATAGGTACTAGGTAGGTGGAATTAATATAATTATTACCCCAGAAAGTATCTCCAGAAAACTGGATGAAATAAATTTATTTTCATGTTAGCATTAAACTATATTAGGTTACATACAATGCACAACCAATTGGCTAAAGAGATCACAGAACCCAAAGAAATCTAATCCTTTGATACAGGCAAACAGACACAATATGACTGATCTCTCAGGATAACTAATAGTCATTCCTCAAGTAAGGGCACTTGGTAGCATCACTTGTTGTACATGGCTTATCTCAAACTTAGTACCTAAACTAGCTATCTTTGTTCACTAATTGTATTAAAGGAAAAATATAATTTCTTACCAATATCTGGCCCTTATGTTTTTAGACTGGGCTTCTATGGGTAATCTGACTCTCTCTTGTATTTGGTAAATTAATCCCTGCTTGGTCTTCTGACTTATTTCAAAGGGACTAGATTCATATTCAATTACATAACTAGAGAATGGAAAATAAGAAGGGGTCCTTGGGATCTTGTTAATCTACTTTTTCTATAATGTGTCTTTTCTTGACCTGACCTACAAGCTCATAATTCTAACCCAGATAAGTCTTCATCTCAGTAGCTAGCAGCTCAGCACCAAGTTATCTCAGTAGCTACAATTATATTACATAATTTCATTCAGTTATTCTTTTTATCACACATGTTTTCAGTGTGAAATATGTAGCAGCAAACATAATAATTGAACATTTCTTCATGGAACTTACATCTCAGTGTAGACATCAATAGAGAGTATTTTAATTTTTTGTAATGATTTTAATTTAGTCATTAAATTTGCATATACAGTATGTCTTAATCACATCATATTCTTCCCTAAACTCCCTCAGGACTGCTACATTTCATGCATTCTGTTTTTTGTTTGTTTGCTAGTTAATGTTGTTATTGAAATAGGGTCTTACTATGGAGCCCTGGTTGGCCTGAAATTCTCAGGTTCCAGTCTGGCCTCAAACTCACAGAGTCATAGATATATACCTATATTTTCCTTCTGAGTGCTGGAATTTAAAGATGTGTGTCCCCAAACTCAGACTCATGACTTTCTTTTATAAAATGTATATTTATTTTGTTAATATTTGGGGGTTTTTTTTGGTTTAATTGTTTTTTAACCCACTGAGTCAAAAATCAGTGCTGTCCTAATTTGGATAATAACGTGCACATGCTATTAGTGGCCACACCCCCAGAGAAAAGTGACAGTCTTTTCCCCAGCAGTCATCAACTATCAATTGCTCCTCAGCTAGAGGTGAGGCCTCAGAATGCCCCTCCCTGACCTCATACTCAGAAGGCTGGCTTGAAACTCAGAAATCCTCCTGCCTCTGCCTCACCAGTGCTGGAATGTAAGGCATATGTCACCATGGTCAGACTTTCATGATAGAATTTGTAAGTGGCTGGATCTTCTGGAATTAACTTCAGCCACTGTGACTTCATGTGGGCAGCAGCCATGTCATGTCCAGAGGAGAGCATTCCATAGCACTTCTTTGCATCCTATGGCTCTTATGCTCTTTCTACCTCTCTTCCATGATAGTTTTGGACCATCAAGCGGGGATGATATAAAGGCACAGATGTTCCATCCATGGATGAGCATGCACAGTGACTTGTTCTCAGCACTTTGCACAGTGATGACTCTCACCATGAATCACTACCCACTGCATTAAGAAACTTCTCTGCTCAATAGTGGGTACATATGAGCCTATGGACATAATTATAAATATTTCAAAGGCAGTTTGGCAGCATGACCATTCAGAAAAGCATCAATGGGATCTTCCATAGGGTCTTCCTCTCCTAGGGGTGAGATTTAACTATGCTCAGAGTATCAGCCAAGAATTCTAGCCTATTAAGCAGGCCTGAAAACCAATCCACAGAGCTGCTTGTAGGATCTGAGTTAATCTCAAAGGATAGATGAAAAAATTTCATGAAACCTCCTTAGTTTGTTAGTTGATTAAATAAAAATATAATTTTAAGGGGATTGTAGATAGAGCTACCTCATAATAATATACAGTGTTACTCTCAGAAGACATAGCATATTGAATACATATCTCATTGTGAGACATGAGTCGCTTCCCTATGAGTTACAACCTAGCATAACCTAAAAGGTACCTAAAACAATACAAGCTATCACTACTAACCTTAGTTGTCCACTGTCTTAGTCAGTGTTCTATCACTTTGAAGAGACACCATGACCACAGAAATTTTTATGAAAAAAAAATGTTTAATTGGAACTTACTTACAGTTCTAGATGTTTAGTCCCTTAATAGCATGGCTTGAAAATGTCAGCAGATAGGCATACATAGTATTTTAGAAGTAGCTGAGAGTTCTACAGCCAGATCTGCAGGAAGAGAGAGTTTTGTGTTTGGAATGGGTGTTTTGAGACCTCAAAGCCCACTCCATCCCCCAGTGACACACACCCTACAACAAGGCCATACTTCTTAATCCTTTCAAGTAGTGCCACTCTCTGGTAATCATGTAATTATGAGCTCATGGTATTCTCAATCAAACCATGACACCTATCATAATTAGATGCTAAGACTCTATTACTGAAAATATTACACACACTGGTTGCAGAACACAGAGAAATCCATATTGAAATGTCAAGAAGACCTCCTCTTCTAACTAGCTCTTCTGGAACATGCTATGCAGGTTGATGGGAAAGAAAAGCCATCAAGGACCTTATCTAGTGCCAGATTCTGCATGCTGCTATACTGATTTGCCAGCCAAGATGTGTCTATAGGTACAATAGTAGCAAGACATTTTTAATGTTGGTTTTAGCAAGTATCAAAAATTCTGCCTTGCTTTAAGATAATGGTTCTAAATGAAATGAAATTCACGGCCATTCTTGTTTCTTACCTCTCTTGGCATTGTCTCACTAGGAAGAAGAGAAATAAAAATCTTCCTTTGTACAAAACTCTTTTTTTAACAACTAAGCCTGGTTTTTAGAATCTACTTCTCTGTAGATGTTTTTCATGGTAGAAAATATTATATATTACAAAAGAATTCAGATATCCAACAAGGATATAGGAACCTATTCTGCAAATAGAAAAAACTTCTAAGTGGTCTCTCCTTGCCTCTCTCACCCCCCCCCATTGGGATGGGATGAATAAAATGATGCCATAAGTACCCCACAAGTTGGAATGGTCATGCTGTCAAACTGCCTTTTAAATATTTACACTTAGGACCATATGTTCATGCTGTGCCCACTACTAAGCAGAGAAGTTTCTCAATGAAGTGGGTTGTGATTAATTTTTCATTCTGAATTGCTTAGTTGTAAGTGCCTTGATATGAATCCAGAATACCTTTCCATTTGACTCTCAGTTGTCATTTCTTTTTTTGTATTTTAAAATGATACCATAAGCATCCAACAAGTTGACATGCCCACAAAAAAACACGCTCACTATTTTTCTCAATGCTGGGGTAATCACATAGCTCTTCTGTAGAAGGGAGAAAGAAAACTGTACAGACTCTCTTCAATATCTATATTTGTGGTAAAATTATCTATGTGCATATCAGCAGAGAGTGCAGAACAGTCATTATCTCTATTCCTGTGCACAGTAGGTTGATAGTTGATGAACAATTCTCTATCCTTATCTCAAGCATAAAGCCCTTGGGATCTGACCCTCTTGCTATCTATCCATATGAAATACATAGAAAGGATTATTCCTCAAACTCAAGAAAGGGCATTGCATAGTCCTCCAACCTTTGTGTGCAGTTCTAAATGCAAAGTAGAAAGAAATAGCTTTTGCCAATTGGACTCATACCTTTACTTTCAGTCATGGCTTTCTTGAATTTTTGTTCAAGTAAAAGAAGTCAAACTGAATCTCCTCACTACGTAGAAATAAATCCCACTGGAGAGAACATATGCACAGCACTGAAAGGAAATGGATGTGAGCTGAGAGATGTGAATGTTAAAGCAGAAGCAAAATGTTTAGGGAAAGGGAAGACATCTGATGTTTTAGGAGGAGATGCCCCAAACAGTTTAATGAAGGCCGCTGCAAGGTTGTGTCTCTTTAAATGATAGACTCATATAATTCAAAAGACTGCAAAGATGGACCTTTTCAGTCCTAGGTTAATAGCCACAGACATAACAGCAGCTTGTCTGTTGGTCCAGCCCATGTATTGCTGTTGACATAGTGGCTAATTGTATGTCCATCCAGAAACACACAGACATAGAACATACAGCAACTTGGGCAGACATCAACTGGAATGTTGCTATGAAAGTAAGGTACTTACTTTTTGTAGCTGAGATGACTATTTAGAATATAGTTTGGAACAAAGCAGGTTGCAATCGGTATTGTGAGTGGGCCTTATCTCCTAGGCTATAAAAAAAATTTAAAAAAATATAATAGCCACTGAAAAAGAAAGTTGTCATTGGAGGTTCTACAGTTGTATGCACTCCATTAATATGGTCACTAATTGCAAAACATCAGTATGATGTAGGAATTCTGGCAACAAAGGAACTAAATAACTTTATTTTCCTATTTAATTCCAAGTGATAAACATTGGATTGATCAATAATGTCCCTAACAGCAAGAATTCAGCATCCTGACAGTAACTTCAAGCTGTTTCTAGATACATTCTAGCCTATCTTTCTTTTATTTTTTCATTGTTTTTACAAGGGGAAACATAAGCACAGCTTACTATTCAGCCTGTAGCGTAAATTTCTAATGTTTGTCACATCATGGTACATATTTTATTTCTTCTCTCATATATACATGAGCACAGACTATGTGTGGGTTGAGAATCTATTCTTTCATGATTTTTTGAATTCCCTTACTGACCTGTCTTGATTTTCTTGCTTAGATGAATGTGGTTAGACAATGAGAATAAGTCAGTTGTAGTAAGAATTATTTAATATCTTTGAGCTTAAATTTAACATGAATATAGAGGTAGGAAAATCCCTTTTAGCTGCGATCTAAGTGGCCATAAAATCATTGAATAGCAACAAAATTAACAATATGCTGTATGGATTTGTTACATGTTTACTTTTAATTAGTATTTACGTGTATAATGCCAAAACACATGCAACTTCCTTCAGTTTTACCTTTCTTTTGCTAGAATGTACAGAAAATATTGGATATTCATACATTTCTCATCAAAAGTATAAATAATTGGTTACATTTTAAAATGAGTATGAATACTTTACTTGCATCTATACATGTGCACTGTGTGCACGCTCTGTGCTTGAGAAGGCTAGACAATGATATCAGGTCCCCTCGAACTGGAGTTTCAGATGGTTATGAGATGTCATGCAGGGCCAACCGAAGGTCCTCTGAAGATCAGCCAGTGCTCTTCACCACTGAACCATCGTCGAACCCTCTGTAATTGGACACAAACTTAAAGCATTGTCTGCACAGCCTTTGCATTCCAGGTAAACACATCCTGGTACTCGAGTCCTTACACTTAAATTCACATCTCTACACTTACATGATCTTCTTTTAGGATTATTCGTTTCTATAAATAACAATTTGATGTCATTTACAGCAAAAGGAGTATCAGAGCAAGAAATTTCCTCAGTTCTGTAGTTATATGAGACCAGACATCAAACCAATCTCAGCCTAGCTTTGCCCAGAGGATTGTCTTTCCAAAGAATAAAATACCCAGATCTTTTATGTTTGCATTGGTGGTAGTCATGGATAGCATCAGCCTGAATTTCCAAACAGGAAATGAAAGGGAGTGAGTTGGTGGGCAATGAGAAAGATTCAGCTTCAGCTTCCATGTCAATTATTGTATAAAATGTTAACATGCCCCTAGATGACTTCAACATTGCTACAATTTCAAAATTAAATTGGAACAAGCCAAAATGTCTCTAAGCTCCACAAAACTATAGTTCCTATTTCATTACCCACCCACTCCTCTTAAACTGTGTCATACACAGACTCACACAAGTTAATAAGTTCAGCCTTTGAGATTTCCCAGCCTGGTGTGGACACATCCAAGCTACAGGAACAAAAGCTCATATACTGATTATATATATATAAAATCAGCCAGGACTACACAGAGAAACACTGACTTGGAAAAAATAATAAATAAAGTAAAATAAATAAAAATCTAAACTGAAAACTTGTGGCTTTTGTTGAGCTTCTAGTTGTGCTTCCCAGTCAACACATACAACTGTCAGATTCCCCTGTTTTGAAGAGGCTCCATGAAGTGGAGTCTCAGTGAACTGTAAATAGATACATGCACAGGTTGCTGAGGAGAACCTGGCTTTCCTTATGAACCCCTGATTTCCTCCTAGACTTCCTGAAACCTCTGTAGACCTGGCACTACAGTAGCCTTGGAATAGCAACCACTTTTACTTAGCCATTCTCGGTAGAGTTTTCAGGTAACTGGAATTCAGTACACTAGTAAAAAGCACAGGTCCTGGAGTCTAATTTTCTCTGTCCTAATACTTCTCTAAGCCTCTGAGATGGGAAACTCATCAATGATGTATGCTCTCATTTCTTTAGTTGTTTCGAGCCGCAAAATAGAGATAATATGATTTTCAAATGAGCTAATAGCGTATATTTACACTAGGTTTTTGCGTTTTAAACATTGACAAGGAGTTGACATCTATCAGCACATGCAGCAAAAATGACTCCATTAGTTAGATACTGTAATTAAGGCTATGATAGCATATCCTGAAAGTGTGTGTGTGTAGGAGGGGGGACTATAAAACTGAACAGCAAACATCCCTCGAAGGAGGGATATCTGGAGAGAAGAAGATCTTTAGCAATTCTCTGAACAGTGGTCACCTGCAATTGACAACACAAGGTACACACAGTAAAAGGAAATCACTTCTCTGGTGTGTGTATTTGATTTGGGGGGTAATTCTGGCTCTAAGGATCAACACAACTAGATAAAAATCTGAGATCCTAAAGAATGTTGGTCTACAGAAATGTAACGACCACATACACAATCTGTCGTAAAATTATTATAAAGTTCATATGATGTCCATGTAAGAAAAGAAAACTCACAGAAAAAAGTTGCTCTGCAAAAAAATTCTGAAAGTAGATGCAAAGTGAATAAGCATCTAAGTAGAATTTTCAGTGTTCTGTTGTTAGGGAAACAAAGACCAGGGAAAGAGGGTTATCTGCAGGACAAGTAAAGAGACTCATATGAACCCAAACCTGTTAATATTTTGACTATGCAAGTCAAGTCACTATAACCTTGAGAAGTTGCTTCTACTTAGCCTTCAGTTTATTATTGCCCTAGACAATAAATACTATATCTGTGCTTTCCAGGTCAGTAACTCTATCTCTCAGTACACTTGTCAATTATTAAAGCTTTCAGTTAATTTTTTAGTTTATTTTACATTTCTAGTTCCAGAAATTAAATTTGGAGTAAATTTATCCATATTTACTTACATGAAAGGACTACTTTTCATCATGTCTAGTACCTGGTCTTTTCTTGCACACTATATCCCTTCTGTGTGAGGACTCCAACTCAGTTTGTGGTATAGGCAGTATTGACTCATATTCCTCTCTTTTCTCTTACTCCTTTTATTTTTTGAGATTATAAGATAATTCATAATTCCCCTCTTCCCTTTCATCCCTCCAAGGCCTCCCATCTATCCTTTCTTTCTTTCAAATTCATGATCTACTTTTGTTTCATTGTGCTGTCATATCTCTGTCTATGTAAACAAGACCTACACCTCAACTCCTAACCCTAAGGCTCAGAGAATGTTGCAAATGCTAGAGAAGACAGATTGTAATAGCCAGAGGATCAGGGAGTTTATGATAAGATTGTGTTTCCTGGTAATTTCAGAGGCTACACCCATAAAGCCTCAGCAACATAAAGCTTAAACATGAGCTGAACAAGGACAATAGCAATAGAGATGCTAGACGGGGTGGGGTAGACTGGATGCTAGACTGGATGGAGGACCATTAGTCCTCTACTTCATATAAAGAACTACAGACAGCTAAGGGTTGCTGAAGGTGGGAGAAATAGTTTTTCCCAGGGAAAAGTACCCCGACTGGTTTTTAATACCTAATAGTCTGCCCCCCAAAATACATATAAGTAACACTATACAGAGCAACTAGTTGATTTTAGCTTCATCACTACGTTAAAGATCCTATTTTAAAACATAATTGTAGACTGAAGTTGTAGAGATTAGAACTTCCCTGGAGAATGTACAATTCAGCGCACAATAATAGACTGATGGAAATCACTCAACTTAACATACAAAGAAATAAAATGAGATAAATATTCTAAAAACCTGAATCAAACGTAAGACACACAGGGTAGAGTTTACAAATACCCTGACCTTCATAATGTAGACCTTGAGAAAATACAAAGATGCAGAATAAGCAACATTTGAGGGCATATTCACTACACACCTTCCAAAATTTATAAAAATCCTCTGTTGCACTATATATTATTTCTAAATAATCCTAGAAATATGGTTCAAAGAAAATAGTCCCCAGGCCCATTCTAGTAAACTTGCTCAACACTAAAGACAAAGACAGAATTATAAAATACTCAGACCACTCAAAGGTTTGCATGTACACACATATACAAGCACACACATGCATGTGTATGTATGCATACGCATGCACACACATGCATGAACACATAAATGCATGCATACCCACAGACAGAGACACACAGGGAAACAGAGAAACAGGAGCTCACTTTCCCAAAATTTTCATAGGAACACAAGACATGCAGACAAGAGACATAATTTTCCTAGCAGGAAGAAGAGAGTCTGATGTCACATGAGCATAAGAAGCAGATTTTAAATAGCAGCAACTTGATGAGGTGCTTGTCGTGCATTTTACCATTTTTAATGGATTTAACCTGAAGTCAGACTCTGGGAAGCAACAACAAGCAGAATGAATACAATCCCAAATCATTACTTGACCACTAAGAAAACCAGAAGACAGTTGCTAAAGATGGTGCACATCTTTAATCTCAGGACTTGGGAGGCAAAGTCAGTTGGATCTCTTTGAATTCTAGGCCAGCCAGAAGCACACCATTAGACAATATCCTTAGAGTCCTTAGATTTTGCCAATTTAGAACCATTTCATTCTGTTGATTGAATCATATGTGTACTCATTAGGAAAAATCTTTTCATTTCTTCTGTCATACATACTTTGAAGCATACTGTAGCTTACATGATGTGATAGTGTTTCTGAGATGCTACAATACACTCTTTGAGTATCAGGGCATTGATGCGAGAGATGGTGTTTGTTGTATGAAAAATTATTTTCTCATATAAGCACGTACTATATACTTAAAAGAAGTTTTCTCAAGTTTTATACTTAGATAAATAGCTTTGTAAAAGTCTTCAGTGTTGGAGCTGATGGAATCTATGGCATTGAACATTTTCTCAAGGAGAGCTGCTAGTGTCCTTAACATCCATAGCTCTAGCATGCTGCCCTGTGGGTAAGGTTGAGATGACCCAGAAGTGACGTGCTTAGAACAAAGCCCATCCTCTACCTAGTGCAGAGCTCACAGAGTCTGAGTGTTAACACAAATGATGTGGTCTACCCCCAATAGTTACCCTGTCCCTTTTGCTTTGGTTTTGGATAGGAAAGACAATAGGACAAATATTTGCCTCCAGTTGTCCACTGAGAAGATATGGTCTCTGGCTATGTCCTTTTACTCTGTTTCCAAAATGATTTTTTTGTTTGCTTGTTGGTTTTCATTTTGTTTTGTTTTGTTTGTTTGTTTGTTTGTTTGGTGAGATAAGTTCTCTTATATCAAGTAGATGCCCACAACTGGGAAAAGTTCAGTGCTGTAGCTGGAATTAAGAGATCTCCACCAATCAAACTATATCAATCTCCTCAAATGTTGGCTAACTTTCAAAGACCAAGTTCAAATCCCCAGAAGTTTCTGAACTCTTGAAACTTTTGCTAAACTGTGATTTAAAGAATGAGCACAATGACCAGTGAGAGAAATGTCAAATTTAGAAAGAGAAACATCACAGAGGTAAGGAATCCCCCATTTTGAAAGATGTCCATGGTGTAGACATGCTAGTCACCAATGTAATTTTGTGTCGCTTTAATGTGTTTTAATCATCTTGCTTCCAGGTAAACACATGGTGGTGGATATTTTAGCTTTCATGGCTTGATCATTTTGTTACAATTTTTAGGGGTATAAAAATGCCACACTAGGCACAAAGCTGGCTTGGGTTGAAACTTGGCATCAAGGGTGATACCAGATGTTCCTTGTAGAGCTGTGAGGGGCAGCTTCAAACATAGCACAGACACAGCTCTCTGTAGAAACATAGCATTTCTGTGGGTGGCTGCTATGGGAACACGACTAACAATATGTACAGCCTGGCCACCAACTTCTGAAAGCGTTTTTTTAAAAACATTTTCCGGAACTGAGGTTGTCAGGCATCAATATAAAGTAAAGGAGCCCAGGCACTGGTGTAGCAAGAGCCATGTAAAGCTTGGGAGAGAGAATGAGTTACTCATGAAAGACGGAAAGTCCACTCAGTTCTGAGGCACAACAAAGATGGAGGTCAGTAGGTGGCAATCACAACCCTAAGAGTCAGGATCAGCTTTGAAAGTAGAGGAAGTGTGATGTTAGAACAAGTGAGAGAGCAGCTGGTGAAACAATGGCAATCTGTCCTCAGTCTCTTGTATTTCATATAGAAGTGTGTTGAGTAGCTTGACATTGTACATTTTAGTTTGATGCAATCATCCAAGGGTCACACTGTCACAGCTAACACTCAGACACTGGAATAAACCTTGTTGGCCAACTCTCATTCACCACCTGTTATGATGAGTCCAACCCGGGTATGTATTCTGAAGGCTTTGTTCCCACTCAGGGGATATTGGCCCTGGAATAGGTGGTTGGCTTCTGACTGACCACTGGTATATATTGAGTACTGCTGGTCTACAAAATGTCTTGAATCTCTATACAGTGATTGGATCCCTATCCAATTACTTATTTAGGAAGGGAGTTACACTAAAATAAGAAAATGAGACAGCGTCATCTTCTTCACTATCTTCTTCCTCTCCAGTTGATTTCTCCCTTTAGCTCCTGCTATATGATACCATCTGCCAGAACATGGCACACAGATGGTCCTCAACATCAGCCTGTTTTTGATCTTTTGGTCTCCAAAACGTTGAGTAGCCAGGCATGGTGACACAAGCCTGTAAGTACAGCACTTTGAAAGCAGAGTCAAGAGAATCAGGACTTAAGGTTACTCTCAACTATGTAGAGTTTAACGTCATAAGGGGCTACAAGAGACTTTGTATCAAAAAGGCAAAAACAACCAAATTAAAAAAATATGTTAAACAAACCTCTTTAGTTTATAGAGTATCATGTGTCTTGCATTTGATTTAATAATATAAAGTAACCAAAGTTACCACTTACACTACTATTCTTGATCTAATGAGAAATAAACAAGTAAAAACACCATGTACTCTATCCATTGATAAAGCAGAGCTCTATTTTCTCAGTTTGCCACAAAGTTGTGGCTAGCCCATCAGTTACTGGTATGAACTCTTTTTGTGACTTCTAAACAGCTGCCTTATTGCTGTTTCTCCTGTGGCAGACGGAAAGAGACCACTCTTCTCATAAAGGCATCCATCCATTGTGTTAGGATCAAAACTTGTGACTTCCCTTAACCTCTGTTCCCTTCAATGTCCTACCTCTAATGTAATCCCGTAGGGACTGAGAGCTTCAACATATGAATGAATACTCAAAGCATGAAGCCATCTAACCATTCAGAAAATCACTTCTTTATACTGGCAAGTGTGAGGCTGCTTTTGGTAGCATCTCTCATTACTCAGTGCAAAAGTGAGGAAAGGGACTTAATAGGTCTCTAGACCAGGTATTGTCTTTCATAGTTGTCAAAGAGCAGAGAAAAATTAAGAGTCTTAGAGCCAAGGGAACTTTTTTTTGTGACTATCTCAATTATATAATGGAGGTGAGAGAGAAAGAGATAGAGAGATAGAGATAGAGAGATAGAAAGAGATAGATAGATAGAGAGAGAGAGAGAGAGAGAGAGAGAGAGAGAGAGAGAGAGAGAGATTATGATGGTGGTAGCCATAATATATTTTCAAGAGTTTCCTGAAACATTGTATTCAAAGTGCACTGTCCATTTTTATTACAGGTTTTCATAATTACCTATTTAATTCTCAATTAGAAACAATTTCTAATTGTTTAGGGAAGTCATAGTTTAACACAAAGAACATTTGATCAAGCTAAAATTTATGAACTCTTGAACTAAATGGTCCATAAGAGTATTGGTGTGTTGTCATTCAGCTGCTGTCAAGCTGTGGATTTCACAGTGGGCAGCCATTTTTATCAACAAAGGCAAGAGAATAAACTGTAACTTCATGTTCCAAGCATCCTTGCCAGTGAGATACTGGTTTGACTTGCCAGTCTGTGGTTAGAGGGCACGGGATGACAGGAAAAGAAAGAAACATGCAACTCTCCTAGGAGCTGGGCATAAAGGGATGTGTGGGCTTCCCAACTTCCCTTGAGCAGTGTGGTGAGTGCCAGGGCTGCAGCTGTACTTTTAATGTTGCCTTAGCAGAGTAGGGCCAAGAGAGGGATGGACTCCAGCCCAGGCTAGAAACTTTTGCCTCTATTGAGGTGTCCCTTGTTCCAGAAGCTTCCCTAGCCCTCTCTTGCTCACATCTGTGGCCATTCTGAATCCATACAGACAACCCAGTCTTTCTATTTCACCATTTTCTTCTGGAAGACCGGGCATGGATTCCCACCAGCTGGACACCCACTGCTTGTTATAGCCATCAAGTTATTAAACAATTCTAAATACTTTTTCTCAGAAACCTCATCTATAAATTTAAGAAAATCCACAAAAGCAGAAGATACATATAAGAAAAAGAGTAATTATTTTTCTACTTTTGAAACTACTAGTTTCATTTGTTATCATATTAACTTACAGATTGTGCTCTAGGATTACCCAGTTCAGTCTCAGTATTAGTGCTGGGTGCTTGATTTCTTTAATGTTTAAATTTTTACACTATTTATCAGTGTGTATGTATGCTGCATATGTGGAGGTGCCTGTGGAAGCCAGAAGAGAGTATCAGCTTTTCAAGAGCTGGAATTGCAGATAGTCATGAGCCACCCAACATGAGTAGGTACAGGGAACTGAACTCTGGTCTTTGCAAGAGTAAGGAAGCTCTCTTAACCACTGAACTACCTTTCCAGACCCAAGTCCAGGATTATTTAATAGCACCCCTTGGTTCACAGATGACACAGAATGTAAGCTATTTGCTAGGGGTTATGTAAACAAAGACAAATCACAAGTGTAACTCAGGTCTGTTAATTCCACAGATGGAAGGCATTGGTTTTTAATCTTAGAAGTCTCACCACAGAATTAAAGGTACTCACATACAAAGATAAATTATATACATATTAAATATAAGTATACATAATATTTTATATTTATCTTCTATATGATATATATTTTATCTGTCTCTAAATCCCTTCCTTTATCTCCTTGTGAGTCTTCATGTTGAAAGCACTTCTAGTTCTCTAGAAGTGTTTCACAATCTAATTTTGTAAGACTTCTTGTATCCCCTATGATTACATTACATATAATGAAAGTATATATATATATATATATATATATATATATATATATTAATGTTTTGCAAATTTTACTGATCCTTGAGAAGAAAATCTTTGTATCAGCTTGACTGCATACATGTTCCTACCTCAGACAGCCAAATTTTATTGTCTTTTGGGGCATATTCAAGAGCTATTTATTTCTCTGAGCATCAGCATTTTCTTAAGATAGGATTAACTATGTTAGAAAAATTAGAAATGGCTCTCTTTTTACCATCAGTTGCTTATTTTTCTTTGACTCTAGTCAGTGGCTCTTAATTGACATTCCCAATGGTGCTTATCAGAGAAAATACAAAATTTTAATTATTTGAGATGCTGAGTGACAGCATGGGGTCTCTACAGAGTGTCCTGAACTTGCAGAATAATTTTTTCATGGAAGAGCAGAGTCAGTTGCTGTGACAGGCAACACATCATTTCCCAGGATGCTCTACCATCTGGCCAAGGGAGGAAAATAAGTATAGGCTCTGCTGTTACCTAAATCTGGTGCTATTTTCCAGCAGGGAGCCAATAAATACACACAAAGCTGCATGAGAAGTCCTTGACATTCTTAGATCACAAACTCCACTTGGATTCCTGGTAGGATTCCTGTTAGTATCCTCATAAATGGAATTCCAAGTTATGACTTTTTAAGTGTTATTATTTTTTAGTCTTTAGCTTTTTTTTTTAGTCTTCATTTTCCTTTTTCAATTTCCAAATCTGAAGACACATTCAGTTTTGAAAGCTTACTGAGACAGGAATGAATCACAGGGGATACAAGAAGACCCATAGAATTAGATTGTGAAACACTTCTTGAGATCCAGGAGTGCTTTCAACATGGAAACACACAAGGAGGTGATGGAGGAAACGTAGAAGACAGATAAAATCATCCATCTGGGATACTTCTTTCTTTACAGCTTTTCAATAAGCAATAATAATAATAACAAATGAAATCTCCTCAGCTATAATTTCTTAAGAAGGTTAAAGTCATTGTCCCCTGGCTTTCAAAAGGCCTACAGAGACTGTGGCTTAGTGGTGCACCCCTGGGGAATCATGGGTGATACTACAGCCTTGTAGTTAACATGGACAGAGATTGTCTTTAGTGCCTCTCCCCCTTATATATTTTTGAGCTATGCAGACTATCTATTCTGTGCCTCAGATTCCTTAGTTATTATCTTGGAACAATTCATATATATCTTTCTTCAACAGTTTTGTTACTACTCCTCTGTTGGGAAGTAACAAGTAATTCATAAAACAAGGTACATGGACACACATACACACACATATGTGCACGTGAAAGTCTGCACATTTGTGTGCATGCACACATATTTATATATGGTTAGAATGTTTTTGAAAAGATGTCAATGATGGCAGCAGGAAGGGTTTGGGATTGGACGTTAGTTTTCACTATTATGACGATTTTAAAGACAGAGTATTCTGAATGTTTGAAGTGACTCAAATGTCAAAAAGAATATCCACACTGCTAACATTCACCCTTGGACCAGAGGAAGGCTTTGCCATTACCCTTATACCTAGCAGATATAGGTATAGCAGATGGGACTTTGCAAATTTCTAATTTGTTTGAAGCACCGAATCCTTGATATGCCTGTGCCTGTGTCAGACATTACACATCACGCATGATTGCCTTGGCTTCCACTTTTCCTTTCAAGATGTGAGACCGTTCCCTACATGCTTCTTAGATTAAAACAAATGGTTGTACAGGAAGATCATAAGCACTAGAGAAGAAATTAATATGATTATTCTGGTAAAATGATGATTAAAATTATTCCCAGCGACTTATTGCCATACTCATAGAACTGTGTGTCTCGAGAATCCTCATGAGATAAGCTTATTTTTTAGATGGCAGTTAACATGGAGACCTTCAAATGGATACAAGCAGAGGATAATAAACTGTGAAGTAGTATGTATCATACACTACCACCACCAAGCCTCAGGGAACCTCAAGGAAAAGGGAACAGAAAGATTATAAGAACAAAAACTAGAGGTGACTTCAAGTAAACAATGTCTTCTGGAAACAACAGGGCAGTTGTAAATATGGACTCATAGCAATTGTGACAGCAGACATAAGACTTGTGCCAGATTAAATCACATAAGTTCCATCATGGAAGGAGAAGGTAGAGATTTTGTCCCACCATTATCTGGAAAAAAATTGATGCCTAGTAGACATTGAGAGAGGGATAATCAACTTTATTTATTGGAGTGGACTCTGGTAGATCAACTGCCATACAGGGCAGGCCTCATTTCTAAGAGTTGGTGGGCAATATAAACTGGACTGGATAGGGAAAAAATGAAGAAATATCAAAATTGGGTGGGTTGGGCAGTAAGAGTGGACACAATGATTATGGAAAAAGTTGACTATGATAAAAGACATATATTGTATGATAATCTCAAATAATTAGCAAAAGTATTATTAAGACAGCAGCAATAAAAATGACCCCCTTGTTCACTGAAATGATGTTATTTGTTTATGAGGATTTTTTGCATTTTAAAGAGTGTTTACAAACTTGTAAGAAGTAAGTAAATTGATTGAGAAGTAAACTTGAAAACTTGTGAAGTACTGATGTATACAGTTTCCCTTAAATAACAGCAAATGTCAGTGAAGTTGGCTGGCATCACAGATACAGTGAACAGTTGATCAGATGTCAATCTCAGAAAATAATGGTGAACAAATGTCAGTAGGTTGGCTGACATCACAGATATAGTGATGATCAGATGTCAATCTGAGAAAAGAAAAAAGACTTGAAGGAAAATGTAATCAGGACTTTAAAATGAAAACTTTTAAATATCAAAGGCAAAGAAAAGTTCTCTAGGTTGCTGATCCTATCCTTAAATATATATTAGTAAACTTTATTCATAGGATGTTTTGCCTTGGATAGAAAAATATAAAGTTACATCCTATTAAATTACTGTAAATTAAATTATTGTTAAAAAATTAATGCACTAATATTATGACTATCATGTAACAGGCCCCCAGACCTTAGAATGACTTACTCTATGATAGAAGTACTACTCAAGCTATAGAATTGAGCATGTGGACAGCACCACCTGCCAAAATGGAAACAAAGACCCAATCCTTCAAAGTCCATAATTCTGGGAAAGTCTCTAAATGTACTAACCTTGCTTTTTGGCTTCTGTCATTCCACTTATAGATAAAGATTTTTGTTAATTGAAGTATGTCAATCCTGAACATGGTTTTTGTGCTTAAAAGGTCACCCTGAGAAAGGCTCAGTGCTACAATGGTATCTTGAATATCAATGTAGTTCCTAGCTGGATAATAAAGACTTTCTATTGGCTTAAACTCATGCCTGAGCAGTCTTTTCAGATGACTATGCTACAGCATATATTTATATTTTATATAAATATAAGACATTCGAACAAGTCATATTTGTGTCACATACTATAAAATTGTCAATTTAAAAATATAACACAAATTTAAATTTCAGAATAATGATGAAAACAGTTATTCTATATATCTTGTACAATATTTCCATGGGACATACTTGTACTAGAACTTTTTTGTATTTATATGTCATTAAAATTTAACTGAATGTTTTCTATGTTTGCCAAATTGGGCAGTCTTGATACAGTAATAACCTAGTTCTAAATTTAGTCAATTTTGTTTGGATCATTTGCCTATGATCAATTGCCTTGGGAAATAAAGAAGTTTCTAATACCTTTTTTTATATCATCCAAAGTTTTAATAATAAGTAATACACTTAAATTCATAGAAAATGTTTCTTCAAAGCAAATAACAAAACAACATGATAGATCAGTGAGGAGTGCCTGCAGCCTATAGGGAATTAGTCTAATTATAAACACAATATGTCTAAAAGGAGAGAGACAACTTGAGTGAAGCAAGAGAAAGAACAAACTCATTTCATTGCATTGTTGTTATGGTTTCAGGGAGTGTTTTGATTTGAACGCTCTATAAACTTGTAAACTGTGTCTGTGCTTTCACCCAGTGATAAACTGAGGGAAAGACTGTGAAGATAAAGATCAACAGCAACTGAACATTAAACAAGACTTAAAATCCGTGCAGATCAGCGCAGATGAAGTTTGTGTGTGAGAAATGCTTTTGAAAATTTGTGGAAAATGGTATTAAAAAAGAAAAGGGTATCTGTTGCGATGTTTAGGTAGGAAGGCCCCTGTGTGAGAGTTAATATTGTCAACTCGGAGGATCCACAAGAGACAAACCTCTGGGCATGCCTGTGAGGGAATTTCAATATGGGATTTACTGAGGTGGCAAAAGCACTCTAAATGCGCATGACACTGTGCTATAGGCTGAGATCCTGGACTAAAAACAGACTGAACATCTCATCTCAGATGACATTTGTTTTTCTTATTTACCAACAAAAGGTGTAATTTTTAAAGAGTGAGAAGATTTTTATGTGTCTACAACAAAAATTGGTTCACTTGCCCACACTTAGTCAGTGGTTTAATTTCATTCCTTCACACCACAATGGGAAAACTATTCTCTTTGCACACCCGATCTCAGTCAGATTCTGTGGAGATCTGCTTTTGCAATTAGTCCTTCACTCTCCTCCATTGCCAAGGCTTTCTGTTTGCTGAATCATCTTCATATAAATATATTGTAAGGATTTTTCTTTAAATGCACACACACACACCAAAACACACAAACACAAAGAGAGAGGGAGACAGATAGAGACAGAGACAGAGAGAGACAGAGAGGAGGAGTCAAGCTGTCTAAAGGACCAAAGGGAACTGATGGGAAGGGGAGAGGGGAGGGTTATGGATGGGGGAGGGCGTATTCTCAGAGAACACTTAAATCCCTGATTATTTTTTTCTAATGTTAATTTTTATTGTAATTGCCAATTTATTTACTATCAAGTGATTTAATCAAGTTGGCAACCACTGACACATCCATTTCTGCCATTCATTTTTTAGCCTGTTTTAAATAAACAACTGGGGAGAACTATGACATTGCCTTTAATTTAAAAGCCTGTAGCTAACACTAGAGACATCATCGAGGTTCTGAGAGTTTTCCAGCTGTGTGTATCCTGAAATAAAAATCTAATTGCAGTTGCTGCTGGTAAGAAATGAAGGTTTTTACATCCTTGGATAAACTGTCAAGAGGATTTTTTCAAGTCAACACTTCTAACAATCCTGTTTCCTCTTTTTGTAAAAGTTCTTGTCTAAGAAGTAAATGATGGCTCTCTATTGTGAACTTTTCCACTAACAACTAAATATTGAATTAATGCCAGTGTGTAAAAGTTATGGGTTTAATTTGTGGAAAAAACTATTAATCTGATCTGTATATATGAAATATCAGTCCACAGTGAAGCTTACAAGGTGTTTGAATCAGACCATGTGATTAAGCATGCCAACTTAGATATCAATAATTTCCTTATTTTATCTATAAAATTGAAAATATAGTTGTTAACGTTTGTGAGAAACTAAATTTTCATTTAAAGAATAGACTACTTCTGGGGGAAAGACTAACAGACTCTGTAAGCTATAATAATGGCAATGTATAGCCATTGGAGAAATAGTGATATTAATGTCATGCCAGCAACCAACGTCTTTCTGATTGGACTCAAAGTCCATTCCATAGGAAGTAACTTGTGCCTGGTATTGCAAACAGTCTTTGCCACCAACAGAGAGCCATTGTATACATGAACTAATAACATGCACAATACCTGTATGAGGTCAAACCTGCTATAAAACCAGTCTGGACAAAGGAGTACCTTATGATGTCCCATACCCTAACTGAGAAGCTATTTGGCAATTGCACCTGGATGAAGCAAGAAGGATTTAAAACTGCTCTGGAAATTAAAAATAACTTAATATTAAATCCAGCATTCAAGTTTTATAGGGTACATTGAGTAATTTTAAGAAGAACTTGCAATTTCACCTTTATTTGAGCTAATACTTGTTCGGAATCTATAAAATTCCCAATAAAAATTTATTAGGTTCCAAAGCTTCCTCTACAAGGTATCACAGACTAAGGAGGAAGACAGATGTACTAAAATAAAATAAATAAGTACAGTATTTTATGAAGGTTGGCAGTGAAATGAGGTCACAGAAAAAAATTAACTTTTGCAGAAAAAAAAAGGTACCTTAGCAAAGTTTGTCCAGAGGGAATGAAAACTCATTTTAGCCTTAAAGATTAAATAAAGTTCAATACATGAATAAATGAAGGGGAAGTGAGGATGATGGTAGCAATAACCCAAAGTATGTGGATATTGGAAAGTAGAGGGTGCTGTCTTGTTGGTCTTGCTGATCTACAGGGGACTAGCTATAAAAGCAAGAAATCTGACTCAAAGCTCTCTGACAGATTAAAACTTAAAGAAAAAGCATGCTATTACAAATCCAGCACATTCTAGTCTTTTGAATATTGACAAATAAATCAAAATATATATATATACACACACACACACACACACACACACACATGTATATAATCATCTTATGTGGTAGGCACAATAATGACTCCCAGTGATATTCATATTGAATTCCTAGAACATTTTCTATGTCTGAATTACACTCTGGATGCGACTAATAATCTTGAACCAGTGGGTATCAATTTGGGTTGCTCAGTGGCCTCTAATGTATTCATAGAGATCCATATTAGAGAGAGAACACTTAAAAATACAGTATTTGAATGAAGCAGAGTGAAAAAGGCTTCTAAAACCTCTGCCATAAAAGATGGAAGATGCACGGTTTGGCTTGGATGTCTGTATCTGTCTGAGTCAGCTGCTAGGTGGAGTCTCTCAGAGGACAACATGTTCCTGTCTGCAAGCATGACAAAGTATCATTAATAGTGCTAGAGGTTAGTGCTTGCCCGTGGGATGGGTCTCAAGTTGGGTTGCCTATTGGCTATTGGTTGGCCATTCCCTGAGTCTCTGCTCCCTCCCCTGTGCTTACACTACATGTAGACAGGATACATGATGGGCTGAAAGTTTTGTGGTGGGTTCGTCTCTATTTTCCACTGGGCTTCTGCTTGGGAAATAGGAGGAAGGATTGCAGGCCCCAAAAGAGATAGAAACTCCATAGGAAGACCAACAGAGTCAACTAACCTGAATTTTTTGGGCTCTCAGAGTCTGACCCACCAACCAAAAATCATACACGGGCTGGACCTAGGCGTCCTTGCTTGTATGTAGCAGATGTGCAGCTTGACCTTCATGTGGATCCTGAACAATTGAAATGGGGACTATCCCAAAAGCTGTTGCCTGTACATGGGATATTTTCTACTAGTTGGGCTCCCTTGTCTGGCCTCAGTGGAAGAGGAAACACATACACTTGCAGAGACTTGAAGCACAAGGGTGGGTGATATGGGGAGGGAGGTGGTACCTGCTCAGAGGAGAAGGCGGTATGGGGGAAGGATTGTGAGAGAGGGTGACTGGGAGGGGTTAGCTGATAGGATGTAAAGTGAATAAGTAAAAAATTAAATAAAATAAAAAACAAAACAATGAAAGATGGATCAGCCAGCACCCATAGAATTCAGAAGGCCTACAGAATCTGGGAAGCCACCTGAGAAGATCTGGAATTCATTTCAGACCTCCTGGACCCTGAAATAACACACCTAGGTTCGTTTATGACCCTAAGTATCTGCCAGTTTGTTTCAGCTGCAATGTAAAATGAATATAATCTACAACAGAGCAAGCTGCGGAGAAAAACAAATCTTGATGGTGAAGAGAGAATAGTTGAGAGATGCATACAATGTTGCTTTTAGCAAACATCTAAAGAAACCCTCAAGTAGCTTACACAGTGGGGCAGCTAAATTTTCTCCCAGTTTATCTTATATGTTACGCCCCCAGAACCTATCTAGCCTTCACATTTGAAAGCCAAGGTTCCTGGGATTCTACTGATGACAGTACCAAAAAATCAAAATTAAACAAAAAACTCAAAACTGTGTTTCCTTCATTTGTTGATGGTAAGTCCCAGAGCCTGCTGGCATTCTGCAATCACTGTAGCAAGGTGAAATGAAGTATGAAATAACACTGAGAGGCTGGCCAGCTGTGTCACTTGGGCAGAAGAGGGAAGAAATTGAAACCATTGCTTACCACGAATCCAAATATAAACACTGCTGTGACTAGGCAGCTGTTGCCTACCATTGACATGGAAGTAAGCACATTTTAATATAAGGTGATGTATGCCGTGGAAATGCTATCTGTTTTACAATGGAACGCAGAGCCTAATCCTAATGACTAGACAAAGACTATATTAACACATGATGCTAGTAACTGAACTTAAAGAAAATCCTTCATCTTTCTCACATATCTAGGAGATAAAGAAGGGAAATAGTTATTCAACCAGAAATCAGCATGGAGCTGAGTTTTTTGCTTGTTTATTTGTTTGTTTTGTTTTGTTTTTTTCCTGTTATAGACACTGACAATTCCTTCCAGGGTTCAGAGGACCCCAGTGCTATTTGTATAGCTGAGAGGATCATTGTCTCATCCCAGCTTGAACTGGAATGCCTTGATTAGACACTCCATGGGAATTTTTTTTGATAGGGACACATGATCTGAGTTGGTCTAATCTTGTTTCACTAACCTCTGATCGCAACTTAATTTGATATGTCTACTTCACTGAATTGAGTGATTTTCAGATAATTGGTAAAGTATTATTTCTTGGTTTATCTATGAGGGTTTGGGGAAGGAGACTGACATTTTAATCAGTGGTTAAGTTTCATGTTTCATATTGATTATCAAGTTAATGAGACCTAGATTCACCTTGGAGATCAGTTTTTGGTCATGCCTGAGAAAGATGATGTAAATGTAGTTAGCGGAGGTGGGATGACCCACCCTAACAGTGGAAAGACAAGAACTAAGAAAGGGTTGGAATCCTGGAGTAAATAACATTAATTAACTAATTTAATTATTTATTAAACGGAGAAGATAGTTAAGCATCTGCTTTCATCTATCTATGGATGCAAGGTGACAAACAGGTTTCTGCTACCATGATTCCCCATTCTGGACCATCCTACTCACAAAGTGCCAGCTAAAAGAAACCCTTCTTTCCTGAAACTGTTTCTTCTTGGACATTCTGCTATAGGAAGGAGAATAGTGATGAATACAATGGGGATACAACAGATCAGTCCTCATTCAGTGTGTGCAGGCTACATCCCATCTAGTGAGGAATAAGTCAAGCCAGAGGAAAGTGTGTTTGTCCTCTTGACCTGGATTTTGAGGGCCTTGTATTGCCATCTTTTTACCTGGATCTCTGAGTTCTTTAGTCTCTTGAGTTTAGGACTTGTGTTAGCTCCTCTTGCCCCAGGTCTCAGGCTATTAGCCTATGATGAGAAGTAAGTCCACCATCTCCCAATAGTTGAAAGGGCTTCGATTATGCAATGTTATTGGCTTCTCCAGGAGTTCATCTTGCAGATGGCCTGCCATGGAACTCTTTGGTCTCTGAAGTCACAGGAGAAAATTATCCTCAGAAATCTCTTCTCATATACACCTGTGTTTCTCTGAAGAATCCAAAATAATACAGTTAAAGACATATTTGTATAGCAAGGATAACAAGTGTCAGGGCAAATCTATCTAAAAAGACATGAAGGCTCTTTGGACAAGTGTGCACATAGGATCTCTTACAGAGGTTTATGAAATGCCATGTAATAGATTTCCCAAGAGTCTCACCACTGAGCTTGACATGACCTTAACACCTTAAAAGAAATTTACTATAAACTGTTTCCTGACCTCCTTGTTTCCAACTGTCATAATTGCCTACTCAGGATCTGCATTTTTAATGCCTTATTTCGGGCTTCCTACATTTGGCAGACTTGAGTATTAAGAGTATAACAATAGTAAAATATTATTAAATAAATATTAAATGACTATTATTAAGGACTTAACAACAATGTAAAGGGAAATAGCTAGGGAATAAGATATAGCAAATAGAAGCTGATTAACATGAAAGAGGCTCCATGACAGGGATAGTCTTACATGAGTTACATGAGTTACATTCTACCATGTTACACTGTTCTTTGTGTCCTAAAACTGATATTCAGTCATTATTCTCCAGCTCATAGAAGTTGTATCTATTTCCTAATTGTCAAAAAGTCTTTTTGAGAACACAAGGGGCAGTCAAGACTTCCCCACTATAGATGTAGACCCTCCACTTTGAGTTCACCATCCTGGGAAACCTGGTCAATGACTTCTCCATCCTGAAGCCTGAGGCTGACACCGGTGGCTCTTGACTCTGCTACAGTGAATACAGCCTTGCAGGCTTGTTTTATCTGGAGAGATTTCACAAACGCAGGTGCCAGTTTTCATCTCAACTCAATTAAATCCTCATGCCTGGGTAGATCTCAAGAACGGTATTAACCAAATGTTCCCGAATTGCCCCAACATGCCTAGATCTTCCTAAGAGAGTTCAGGAAACAGCCATGCTAGCAGTCCACTGGTCCAAACACCACTTCATGATTTGTTAAGAAGCAATTATAAATCCAAACAAGGACTAAGTTTGTCCCACCCTGCAGCAGAGTATAGGCTCGATGTCTCAACCCATTTGCCTGTATTTGTGACAATTTACTTAAAATTACTCTTAACATTTAGCAGCAAAAATCTGGATTGCAAATGAAGTGTGATATTTGAAATTTAGAATGGATCCTGTCACAGAGGAAGGATATGAGTAGATAATTGTTGAAATCAGAATAGTTCCAAACTTTGATGTAGATGTGTCAACAAAGTTGAGGAACTATAATTATGTAAAGCTCGCAAGGATATCTGTGGCAAAGCTGCGTGTAAAGCTTTGTGCTATGTTGGTTAGCTTTTTTTCTGTAAAACTAAATTTGTACTGAAATCAAAGAGCAATTAAAAAGAAAGCCTGAGTTAGATGGCCTAGGAGTAAGGGCCACATCAATGCTTGTGCATTGAAGTGGCTGAAGGAAATGAATAAGGCGGGGCATGTCTAATGCTAATCTCTGCTTCTACTCACCAAATAGCTATGATTTCTTATTAGAGTACGTAGCTCTGGATGCTGAAATAAAAATTAATTACATTTGTTTATTTTAGTTGAAGCTTCAGAAATTAATTTATCCAAAGGCATATAATGTTGTTTTAGTCAAACCATCTGCTCAGAATCCTTTGGAGAAAAGTATACACACTCAAGTACCTATAATTATAGAATCTCTTTAGTTTTGTGAAGTTTGCTCAGGAGGGCAGCAAGCTTACGGTGACAGCTTTATCCTTTAATATCATCCTATTGGTGATCTGTTCTATATAGGATAATCTTCTCATTGCCAACATGAGCTTCTCTCTAGTGGTCTGGCTGTTTGTGATATCACATCAAAACATAATGACAAGGAGACTATTAAAGAGAAAGAGGAAAACAAGGACAGGATGTATCCAGGTCTCCTACAAGTACAGTAGTTTATTGGCATGTGGTTCACAAGACATGTCATAATGAAAATTCTTGCACATTTATTTTTTATTTAATTAACATTTCTTATTTGTGCTATCTTTTACATCTATCTATTATTGTACAGTGTCTGCCCATCTTCCCTCTGACAATGAAGGACCGACTCATCAGCTCTTAGGAAGGAGTGCTCAAAACCATGCTGTAAAATGTGAGCCCTTTACTCATGAAATGTATCCTCAGATCCTATTTCTGCTTCTTTCTCTGGGATGGTCATGCCTTGTAGAACTCTAACTGCATCATAATATTTCTACTAGCATTATCTAGGATTTGAATCCCCTCATGTGTAAAGAGTAGCATGTAAGAGATGTTAAGAGATGATTATCTTTGTAATCTTTGCTCTGTTAGAGTGGTCCACAGATGACAACACTCAGTATCATAATGGCCATGTTCAATCAATACAACACTAATCTAAAGGCAAATTAATTTAGGAAATGAAGATACCTAATTCATTTGAAATTTCAGAAGTAGTTTGATTTATCATTGGCCATATTTATACTTAAAATATTACTTGTTTTCATTAAACTCGTATTTAACTTCATCTTGTTTTTATCTGGACTCTCTCATACTAACATGTGCTTTCCAAATAATATTTTTCTGTATGGACTGGAACTTATAAAAATGTCATGACCTGAAATGTTGCTAGAAGTCAGGCTACATGTTTGAGGATGAAATGTGACATTGAGTAATGTATTTACTTGATTTTATACTTTTCTCACAAAAGACATTTATTTTTGATACTTATGAAAGTACAACTTATTACATAAACATTGAAAATGTATTTGTTTTCTTTATTTATTTTAGTGTAGAATTATCCTCTAGCCCTTCTAGGCTATAGAAAAATGATTTTCTTGAATCCATAAAGGTAAATTATTTCTAAAAGTGTCTTTGCTACAGTTTACAATGATAGTAAATGCTTTCAAAAAATGATTATTATAGAAAATTAACACTGAAATGAGGTCATCATATCTGGCAGAAGCAGGTGATGCTTGCATTTGGCTTTAAAACTTTAGTTTGTTTTCTGATTTGAGGATGAAAGTCATAAATTAGTACTCGTTCTTGGCATGTGCATTTAAATTTAAATCAGAAGCTTAAGCAAATGTGCTCAGTGACTTTAAATTAACTTTCTTGATATTTTTTCTACTAAGTTATAGAGAAATGAATTATTGTGCTTTATAGATAGTATTTATCTTTATGGTTATAAACAGAATCCTTAAATAAACATGAATGAAGATTAAGAAATTATAAATAACCAGTTAACCTTCAGAATTTTATTGTATCTTTCAGATTTTTTCAACTTTCTAATCTTCTAGTCCATTTTGTTTAATGTTAAGAGTGACCTGATATGATCAAGCTCATATCCTGCAAATTATTTCTCACAAATGAGTTAAAATATACCAAAATTAAATTATGGTTTTGCATGCAACCATCTTTTCTTTTCTTTTCTTTTCTTTTCTTTTCTTTTCTTTTCTTTTCTTTTTTTTTTTTTTGACTTTTTCGAGACAGGGTTTCTCTGTGTAGCCCTGGCAATCCTGGAACTCACTCTGTAGACCAGGCTAGCCTCGAACTCTTGAACTCAGAAATCCACCTGCCTCTGCCTCCCAAGTGCTGGGATTAAAGGCGTGCACCACCACAGCCCTGCGCAACCATATTTTCATTGTCTCCTCATCATGATGACACCAAAGTCAAATGCTAGGCTGCTGCTTTACTGTGAACATGGTAATCTAGATAACTGAACCACCAACACACGTTGGCTTGCTCTTTTGATGTGGCTGAACAAGAAATCCTTATTCCAAGATACTAAATCCATTGATCAAATTTAAAGACTAGATGACACTCTCATGACAAATACTTAAGGAACACTTAAGTATTAGCAATATCAAATGTTTTAATACCTCTAGACTTTTAAATAGCTCAGTCTTTTCAGTGAACTACTTCTTGGGAGACTAAAATAGTGTGCTATCATTATTGTCGTTTAATACATGAGATCACAAATTCCGGGTGGTTAATGTCTTGTGCCTGAAGCTATCACATTAGTGAAAGATGGACACTCATTAAGCTTTGAACCACAGCCTATGTCCTTTCTCATACTTTCACGGGAAAAATAAATGACCATGTTACAAGGAAAAGAGGAAAAATAATTGCATGGCCCATAGAGAGACCAGCTGCTATTCACTGCATAAAGAAATGGGAAAAAAACATCTTCTACTATGCAACCTTTAATACTCTAATCTCCATATACTGAGTACAGCCCCTGAGTCTCTCTGATTCTAACAATCACATTTTAGATAGTGCTACACCCTGACCAAAATAACTGGAGGCACCAAACTAAAGAGAAATTTTACAGGGTCACTATGTGCAGTCTCTTCTCAGTGAAGTCTTCTTCGAATTCCCCTTCCCAAGATGACTCCCATTGTCTTCCAAATACCACATCATGCAGCAGTTGTCTTATGAGATGCTCTTGAAAACAGCTGTTTGGTTTCTGCTGACTCAACTGAAACTACTCACATCCCACAACAGTGGTTTGTTATATGGTAAAGCAAACGTCTCAGGGCCTGTGCTTTCTTAGGTTGATGAAGTCCACTTTTAACTTTTCTCACTGTTCCTACTTTAGCCTGGAAGAGCTGTAGCTGAGAGTACATCCACCGCTTCTCTCTCTTGATATATCCCTGTGAGTGAGCAAGGCCAGTTACTCCTTCCCCAACCTCTCCTTTGTTCCTCTGATAGTCATACACCATGGTTTTCACATCCCTCTCAACCTGTCTGAATGTTAACAGACTGCCTTTGTTGTACATGTAGAGAAGCATCTGAACATTTAAGTGCTGTTTTCTCTAAAATATACATGAATATGTACTTATTCTATTAGTATAAATTTTAATAAATAAATGCATAAATAAAAGATGCACTTAATATTTATCTGAATCACGTGTTGAACTTTTAAATGTTAAATGATGATTATATCAGATTATAAGACAGTAGAGGCAATATCTCTATATTTTAAAAGTGTTTTCTATGTCTTTTAGAGATGACCAGTGCCTTTACACTCACAAATTCACAGAAGCTGTGGCTACTTGCATAATACCAAAGCAGTCAAACTTCCAGTACAAACTCTGAATGTCCTTATGAAGTTCCACCCTATAGCTGAGAACCAATTGGCCACTGGTGTATTTTTTATGCCCCAGTGAATCACCCGACAACATATATATACATATAGATTATAACACCAATTAGAATCCATGGATTAAGAGGGAAAGGTGGACAAGGGGAGAGGAAGAGGAGGGAAGGAGGGAGGGAGGGGAAGGAAGCAGGAAAGAGTGAAAGACAGAGAGAGAAAAAAAGACAGAGACAGACAGACAGAGGGACAAAGAACATAAAATTAGGAAAGGGCAGTGATTGTGGGCAGGAATTGAAGGGGACAATTGGAGATGGACATGGTAAAACGGTGTTGTATACATTTATAAAATTCTCAAAATACAAGAAAAACTATAGTTAAGTTTTTAAGTGCTTCCAGCAAACTCAATGCACAGACAGCTAAATTAAATAACTATCATATATTTAATTGATAGTTTACCACTTACATTTAAGTAATGTTTTGGAGAATTTATATGAGAGGCAGAAAAGAAGGATCTGCATGAGACAGAGATGTGTTCTTCAAGAGGCATGTTTACTTAGGAAGAAGAGGCTGTCAGAACCTGTACTGGAAATGCAATGTCAGCGCAACTGCTGTAACAGAACTACATACCAGGTGTTTGGTATGAGTGAGAAGCCTGAATCTAAACCATGGAACAATGATCAGGGAGGATCTGGGCTTATGCTACATCTTACATCAATATTATAACTCAATCGCATTGTCCCTGAATCCTGCGGGAGGATACATATGCTGTGGACACATAGCAGCCTTTAGAAGCTGTTCTTATTACTAACTCCATGTGTATGCTGTGGAAAGTTCTTTGTATCAGACGCCTAGTGTCTCCAACACTCTCACATGTTCATTTCTATTCCTGGAAACAAAGTCACCATTTTTATATTTTTCTTCTTTGACTGATTGATGTTGTTATTTGAACTTGGATTACTGGCTCCTCCTATCCTCTGGTACCTTCTTCCCAACCCAATCAATGCCCCTCCTTAATCCCTCTCTGTAACTATCCCAGGGTCATGATTTTCTGTTTGGTTCTGTGACTCATTTAACCTAACAGGGGTCCTCTGTGTGACTACTAGATTGGAAATATCTACTGCGGTCTGGTGGGGTCATTGATGGGTCCTGATCTCAAGGCAATGATCTTCCTCCTTGAAATAAACAGGAGCCAATAGTATAGTGTGACATAGGTACAATTTTTTTCATGTGTTTTTTACTTCCATATTTCAAGAAATATTGTATCACTGTTGTCTTCCTTGAGTTTTGACTTAGATAACCTCTGTTTCTGCACATTACTGCTCTCCTGATTCACTCATCTATTTCTTCCCATATCTACAACATAGCGACACAAAGTTATTTATGGAACCAGTATTTTGTAGTTACAGCATTGTACCATACAGACACATTCGAAACCAAGACACTAATTTCAAATTCATTTGCATTTTGAAACTTTTTCTATAATGGTAACAATTGCCTGTTTTAATTTCATATTTTTAAATGTGTATATATTTTTGTATATATACATATTATACACACATTCTCCTGAATTGGTTGCAAGTTTAGCAGCTGAAACCTAAAACCTATTTTATATTGGATATATGGTTAAATCTTATTACCAAGAAAATAAGGTAAATATTATGTTCCTCTACTTGTGGGAAACAAGCCCATCCTCTCCCAAGATCATCCTTGTCATGTGTCTGCTCTCCTTCTCGTGTCTGCTCTACAAGCACGCATAAACACACACCATCCTGAGAATGCTCTTGACATTCTGTGTTACATCTTTCTGTCCTTCCCTATCTTTGTTTACCTCTGTCTTTGATATATTATTCTGCCAGTTTCTGAAAAACATAATCTGAATATTTTTATTATACTTTCAAATTGTATTGATCATTTGGATTGACATAGGCTTCTAAGTTAGAAATTTTATTTTCCATTTTGAGATTTGGCCTTCTCATTTTTTGTTCATGTTACTGTTAGAAGCTTGATGCTCTCAGATGCCCAAATTTTATGAAGGTATTGATTTTTTTTTCTTTCCTATCTCCCTCAGGCCTTTCTCTCGAATTTGAAACTGGTTCCTACCAGTTTTTGCTAGACATTTCATGTGAAATGCATGAATGCCTAGAGTTTTTCAACACCACTCCAAAATTCTAGTGTTATTGGGTGGTGCTGGGATTTCATTTTTTAACGTTGTAGAAAATTCCTTTGAACATCCAGTGTTGAGATTTAATTCTCTAAATCATTTTGTTTTCAAATATTGTGTATATGAATAGTCTGGGATCAGACCGAAATCTACTTTCACTTAAGAGATACAGAAAGGGGCTGGAGAGCCCCAATAAGTGGTCTGGTAACTCTGCTGGTGCTGCTGTGTTGACTGAGGACCCACCTAGAGAGGGGACTTTGCTCCTGAGGAAAAATGTACTTGGCTCCAGGACTTCATGAATTCCTGCCTCTTCTTTTATTTTTAATCTCTTGATGAGTCTGTTTGTGAAAGTTTAAGAAACTCTGTTCTAGATGACCTTTTCTGAGAACAAAGAAATGCTTCAGAAAGGCTAGACTCCCAACATAGTAATCTCTCTAGTTTACTCTGTGTTGCTGTGATAAACAGCATGAACATAAGCAACTTTAAGAGAAAAGAATTTATTTCATCTTTTAAGTAACTGTATATCTGAAAGGGAAAGAAAGGCAGGAAGGAACCTAAGAGAAAAACCTGGAGCAGAAACCATTGAGCAAGACGGCTTATTGGCTCATAGTCAGCTACCTTTCTTTTATAGGGCTGGCCCATGGGTATATGGATGGCATTACCCACAATATTCTGAGCCCTCTTAAATCAATCTGCAATCAAGAAAATGCTCCCACAGACGGTCACAGATCAATCTGATGACTACATTCTTCAGCTGGGCTCCACTATTCCCAGGTGTGCCAACGTTAACAACTAAGATTAGTTATCACAGTAGTGCAAATTAAATTGTGAAATGGAGTTTATTATCCAGTCTGATTTAAAAGACATACATAATCCAACAGTGTGGATATTCCAATAGCTTTTTGGGTTTTCTGGGGATTGTTGTTGTGGTTGTTGTTGTTGGTTTGTTTTTTACTTTGATACTTTGTGCATGCTCCTCATGAGTTCTTCTCCTTACCGTCTCCTAACAGTCTCTTCTCTAGCTCACCTCACCCTTTCCTGTCACCAACTGTCTTCTCTAACCCTACTCTCTGACCCTACTCTTCCTCCTCATGGAACCTCTCCCTCCTCTTGTTTATTGGATCCTACTCTGCTGTGATCCTCATCCTCTACTCAGACTAACCTGTCTCAACCTCTGCTGGCTTTTTTTATATCCTCCTCTGTTCCCACCATTCCAAGAGGCAACTGACACTGAATGGCATAAGGTCCTTTAAAGGGGCAGACACATAAAATTAAATCATATTATATTTCCCCCCATTTGTTTTAGCTACTAAATACGCAGTTTTGAAGCTGTCCAGTACTGTCCCTGCAACCATGCTACTGTTATGATTTTTGCTTCTCCATTCTTTCCTGTCTTTTCCAGGGCCCACAGGTGTCTGATGTGATTTCTAAGGAATGCATTCACAACTGAGAAAAGAATCTAACAGTGGTGTGAAATAGGATAATCAGGGGTGCATGAATATCTCTTCTGCTCAATTTCACTGTGCTAAAAATCTTAAGAATCATGGCCATAGGTACAATAGATTGTACCTATTATGGTGATGGCAAAGATAACATTGAAACATATGACATCTGGATGATTCAGTTGATTGACATTGGATAGTTACCAAGTAGGCTCCCAAAATTCCAACCAGTTTCTCCAGGTACAGATAGATAGTAGCTACTCAACTGTCTGGTTCCTTTGGGGCTGCATTTTTCTTCATGAGTTCATGGTTATTTTCTCCATGGACTTTCTGAATGTCTATTGTAACAATGATTGGGGAATCTAAGCTTCTTCTAACTCACACTGACATAAACAAGTACCTTGAAGCAGTCTGATGACTTGATGCATAATGGTGTCACGCACAATGAACTAAGATCCATGTCTCACTCTGAGGAGGAGCAGCATCCCGAAAGACATGGGAAGAGCATATAACCAACCTCATTGTAATCACACACTTGCTTTGTATATTTCTCTCTTCAAAGCTCATCCAAAACTTTACCTAAAAACTTTTTTTAAAAAAAATACCAAGATTGCTCTATGCAATAAAACAAATCTGCTTGAATTCACTGGCATAATGTACATACTTGAAAGAAAAATGATGTAAAGTGGATTTTGGGTTGTCCTTATACAGTCACAAAAACCTCAGAAAAGCAAACTATTGGGAAATGATTTTCTTTTCTCCTTAACCTCATTAGGTTTATGTGACTTCAGAGACACTAGTGCAATTGCCATCGCTTTCTCTCATATGTTCCATCTGTTCCTGATGTTCAGCCCCCTACTGGAAGACTGAATCCTTGGGCTTCCCAGTTATTCTCAGTGCTCAACTGTGATGGCAGCGAAGGGAGTGGCAGAGGGAGGCATGTGGACCCAAGGAATGGTGACTGGCTGTCATGAAAATATGTCTAGTAGGAAATGCAAAGAGAGAAAGAAGCAAAATTATAGACAACATTGCCTGAATTCTGCAGTTATCCCAAACTACACTTGAGTGTCTCCGTTTCCAGGGGAGTTTACTTTTCTGTGTACACAGTTTTTTTCATTCTTTGTATGGCATCTGAATACATGTACTCCGTTAAACAATATAATGGGGTCTGGAGAGATTGCTCAGTGGTTAGGAGCACTGACTGCTCTTTTAGAGGTCCTGAGTCCAATTCCCAGCAACCGCATAATGGCTCACAACCACCTGTAATGGGATCTGATAGTCTCTTTCGGTGTGAGTGAAAACTACAGTGTACTCACATACATTAAACAAACAAACAAACAATATAATGGAAGGAGAATGTCTTTACTAGGATCTATTGCTATGATTAACATATAAAATAAAAGCAGCTTAAGGCAGAGGGGTTTATTTGACTAACAGTTCTGATTCTAGTCCATCATTGTGGGGAGTTAGGGCAGGACCTTCAAAGAACTGTCACATCACATTCACAGTCAAGAGCCTAGAAAAATGAATGCTCACTTGCTTGCTTGCTTGGTTTTCCTGTTTTTATACAGCTCAGGACTCTCTTTATAGAGAATGGTTACACCCACAGTGGCCCAGACTTCCCACATGAATTAATTTCATTAAGAAAATCCACCCACAGAAATGCTCATAGGCCAGCTCAATATAGATAATTTCTCATTGAGATTCTCTTTCCAGGTGACTCTAGATTGGTTTGAGTAGATAATTAAAGCAGACCTCATAAAGGCTAAAATTTATTGATTACTCTCTATGTGTCAGGAACAATATAGGTGTTTTTATTTCAACCATGTCAGAACTTGTATGTCATGTTGTCAACTTTCTATGGGTAGCGAAGGAGGAGAGATATTCTTTAAAATATTTATATTTAATTTGCATTTCTTTTGTTTTATTAATTTATTCATTTATTTTACACCCTAACTGCCTCCCAAACAGTCTCCTCCCAGTCTTTACAAATCCTGACCCTCATTACTACCCCTTCTTCCCAGAGAAGGGGAAGGCCCTTTTGGGTACCATTTCCCAGAGGACTATCCAGTCGCAATAGGACTAAGCTCAACCTCTCCCACTGAGGCCCAACCAGGCAGCACAAGTAAGAGAGGGGGATCCAACGGCAAGCAACAAAGTCAGAGATAGTCTCTGCTCCAATTGTTACTGTATGCTCATGAAGACCATGCTGCACACCTGCTACAAATGTGTAGGGACTTAGACCCTTCACCCTGCATGCTCTTTAGTTTGTGATTCAGTCTCTGTGAGTCCCATGGGCCCAGGTAAGTTGACTCTGTAGATCTTTTTGTGGAGTCCCTGACCCCTGCAGTTGTCCCCTACCCTGACTCTTCCACTGGATTCCCCCAGCACCACCTAATATTTGGCTGTGGGTCTCTGCATTTGTTTGCATCAGGTGCTGGATGAAGCCTCTCAGAAGACAGTTATGCTAGGCTACTGTCTGCAAGCATAGCAGAGTATCATTAATAGTGTCGGGGATTGGCTCTCTCACATGGGATGGGTCTCAAGTTGGGCCAGTCATTTGTTGGCCATTCCTTCAGTCTCTGAGCTGGCCTTATCCCTGCACATCTTGTCTGTAGAACAAATTTTGAGTTGAAGGTTTAATGAGTGTGATGTTGTCTTCTCCTTCCACAGGAAGTTCTGCATGGCTACAGGATGTGGTCACTTCAGTGTTCATGTCCCCCATTGGTAGTAATCTCAGCTAGGTCAGTCCTAAGGAAAATTAGCTTACCTATGTGTTCTAACACACATTATTCTAGGCAACAGTGAGTTTTATGTATCCACAGCATGAGTTTTACTCTAGGTTCTACTTATCCAAAGTATGCTTAAGTGATCGTTGCCTATATTAAATATGCCAGTGTGCTAGTGTCAGCTGTAAACAGTAGTTTATTTAGATTTAATGGAACTGACAAGAAATTGCAAAACATAATTTTTCCCCACTTTTCCAGTTGAGAATTGATAATAAGGATTTTTTTCTTTGATATTGTTCATGTAGCATTAGTCATTCTGAAAATTTAATAAATTTTGATTTAGTTGCATAAAGGGAGAATCAATTCTCAACAGGGATGTAGCCTCCTGTAGTTGCTCATGTTCCAGTGGATGCCCCCCAAACACACACATGCACATGCAGACAGCACTAACTGGGCTCGATGGGTTTTAAAAAGGTTACATTGAGGTGGGAATGACATGTGATGGTAGGGCTCTAGAAAAAGGTGAAGGCAGTGCTATAAATACATATAAAATCCTCAAAGAATAGATCAAAACATATTTTAAAAAGAAACCTATTTCAAAACAACATTTATTTTGAATCTTAAATCTACAAAGTCCTAAATCCCTTTAGATTTTATAAACGACATGTTATGAAACTTAGTTTGCTATTGCTATACCATCTTTTGAACACTGATGGTCAGCATGTTTTATTAATAACCTCATTTATAATGAACGCAGGATATGATTACACATTTGTAGTTCTTCACATTTCACTGTGATTTGTAAACTTATGAGCATTTACCAATATAAAATGCTACTGACTGGAGTAATCTTTGAATGTCTAATTATCTATCATTTATGATGGGAGCTTGGACTTCAAATTTAATTCTAATATAATTCTGCCCCTAGCCTATGCAAACCTTATCAAGCTACACAATTTCATTAAGCCTTAGCTCTGGATCAATGAATCACTGTACTGAATCAAGAAGGCAGTGTTAGCTATTACATCATGTAAGATATGTAAGGAAATGAGCTTGGTTATAAGCATATCTGTTTTTAATTGATATTTATTATTATAACTGTTTTTTAGGTGACATGGAGTTGCTAACAGAGGAGAGACAAATGCTGATAGAATGCTCACAACATTTTTTATTATATTGCCATTTAAAGCAAAATGCAAAGAAAGGAATGTTGTCTGATATCATACCTTGCCTCAGTAACAAATATCCTATGTTTTATGGTATAGCTTAAGCACAATCACTCATAACTTTCCTCCCAGTACAAGGAAAACAATGAGTGTCGCATGAAGCTTTACTTCTTTTCCAACATTGTACTCTGCCAGCGGCACACCCACAGACCATATGCCCAAAAGAACACTCTCTTCTACATTCTGTACCTAAATCTTCCTTCTAGGGAAATCCTCTTACTTCTAGGGCTGATGTGTGCAAAGAAATATGCTGTTGTTTATTAGTTATCATTTAAAATAGGAATAGAAGGAGCATCCATATCTACTATCATTTGATAAAGTAGGAAGACAACTCTTTCTTTTAGGCATTGCTATTGTTGTTGTTGTTGTTGATTTAGTATCTTTCACAAAACATCACCATATATATATAGAGAGAGATTCATTTAGTGTCCAGGTTTTAAGTACATGCATTTAAGGTGAGATGGTCATATGACATTAAGTCATATTTGGAGAGAAGAAATGACAGCTGTCAATCACAAGCAAGAGTCCCTTTTATGAAGCTTAGTCATCAGTCAGTGGCATGGGTCCAGTTAAACCTCTCAGTTCATCTTTTTCAGCTTCCTCAGAACCTTTGACCCCCTTACACTGTGTAGAAACCAGCAAAAATCCTTATCCTGTGGGGCTTCTTGAATCTCCAGTATTTCTTTCTGCAACACTCTTCCCTCGGTATCTGTAGCAGCACTATAGCTCCTCCATCAATGTTTAGTTCAAATTTTTATAAACCCCTAAATACAAAGTACATGACCGATCAAAATTTAAAAATCTAACTGTACCATTAACCACACTAGATTAATGAGTCTTGAGTGTGTTACCATATTCCATTCCCCCTTATATTTCTGTAGGTAAATAAGTCTATGTGTGTTTGTGTGTGTTTGTGTATGTGATATATCTGTAATATATATATGTATATATATATATATATATATATATATATATATATATATATATATGATTTCAATAATAAATTTTGTATTAAATGAATTCTAATTTATTTCCATTATAGCAAAAACCATTAGGGAGAAAGTTATAAAATTGACTTGTATGTTGGCTTCTGTTTTTCACATAATTAGACTGTTTTGTTTTGTCAGGATATATTGCTTCTAAATAACATATAAATTGCATTTTCATAAGAAGATTCTGTTATCCAAGTGTATATACTCAGTGATTTAAAATGAAATATATGACAAGTAAGATTTGTGATGTCTACTACTAATGATGATAGATACAGTTCTTATGTGGAGGAAACAATGTCAAGGGGACATGCCCTGCCAGGATAGCCATTGTGGTAGTGCTCAGGGTTCACAGCCTCGTAAAGCTGATTCTTCATTTTCTCCTCTGGGAGTATACACAGAACCTGTGAACACTATGAGAGCTAGCTAGTAGGGACAAAACTCCCAAGTCAGTACTAGAGTGATTTTTCCATGTTCTGTGACTCAAGTATGTGGTGTCATCAGTAGCAGCAAACTCCACATACAACAAAAATGAAATGTCCAGAATAATCTACAGAAGATAACGACCGGAGGTGGTTGATGCTGTGTTCTGTCCTTTTCACATAAAGCTGAAAGTGACTGAAGCAGATTTGCTATTATATTAGGATAATGTCGCCCTCCCAAACACTTACATACATCATTGTGGAGAAACTGTGTGGTCATAAATTTTTTGCAACCTACTTTTAATAAGGGTTCAACCTCTCCTCTAGTCCACCACCCAGCAGAGGTAGTAGAAGAAAAGGGTTATTAGGATATGGGGGAACTGGACCTGTTGAGCAATAGATTTTTGGGGAGAGGCTGATCTTCTTTGGCAGCAATTCAGTCCCAGGCAAACACCAAATACAACTCAGCAGTTGTAAAGCAATCCTCTAGGTAAGCAGATACCAGACACTAATCAGCAGCAGTAGTTTAATCCTGACGAAACTGCCAGCCCGAGGTGAGGCTGCGGAAGTAGCAAGCTGCCCCAGGAACCTCATGAGCTGTTCTTGGGCAAGTTTCTCTCAATGGTGGCATTACCACCAGTTGAACTGAAAAGCTCAAAGTAAGATGAACCAATACATACACGTCATATGTTGTTAGCTAAGAATAATGAGGTGGAACAAACCAATGCTCAGTGTTCATCTCCCACTGTCTGTGGGGTCGTATCTACACTCCTTCATCCCGGGTCCTTTCACATGTTTGCTATAACAAAGCATCTTTTCACCTGTGTCTGCTTTAGGAAAACATTCTTTCCCGTGTCTGCTTTAGCAAGACATACTTTCACCTGTGTGCCCCACCAAACTATCATCTGACAACTAACTTTCCAAAGAAACTAGTTTCCACTTCAAGACTGTATTCATCTACCTTTCGACTTTCAGCTTGGTCATGTGAAGGATGGTTTTGATATTAGATTCTTAGAGAAGTCGACATGTACTATGGCTTTCAGATGGTTTCTTACTCTCTTAATTGTCTAGCTCTTGCCATGAGAGCAACATGCCATTTTTATCCATTTGTCCTTTGGGCTGAGAGAGATTAACAGACACTTTGAGCTGTCCCAGATGACCCTAAGGATAGTTTGATTTCAACCTAGACTGGCCAACTTTTAGATGGCACACAGATATCACAGTGAGAAACTGGGGGTCATCTGCTAAAGGGGATGACTATTATAATGATGCAAAATGCTATAGCTAAATTGTCTGGCAGAAAGTGCTTATGATCTGTTGTTCTGTGAAGATTATATGAGTCTCTGTTTCCTGAAAGGCTGCTCTGTATCTTGGGATACAGAAATGACGGGCCTCATTATTGTCCTCAGGAAGCTTACAGATAGTCTGGAGCTTGTGCATAATTGAAAGAGGTAGGCTATTATCACAGCAATGGAAGACAATAGAACAAATCATTACCACACACACTAACAAGACACCATGCTCATTTGACAAACAGTAAAGACAGCTCTAGAGCTAAGCTCGAACTTATGAGTCCAGGCTTTTACCTATGTGGAAACCAGCCCACAGAGAGTTCTGGCCTCAGGTCAATGCTCTGGTTAATGGGGCTGTGTTCATGGAATTCGGCTCTCTGGAAAATCTCCGCTTTGTTCAGAATACAACTGGAGTATCAAGAAGAAACACTTTCAAAGCTTCTGAAAAAAAAAAAGATAAATACCAAGCATCACATATTTCACTTATAGTATTTGCTCTGAGACCCACTAGCTATCCTGAGAGTGCTTGAAAATTTCACATCACATCTGAGAGTGGTTGGTGAACATGCATTCAGATAATAGTGAGTGTAAGCATAGCTTCCATTTGAGCATAAAATAGAGATAAGTGTCATTCTATAGAACCATAGAGATTGTGTTGTTTCAAAAAAAAACAAGTCTGTGACAGGGCCAAGGCATTCAGTGTGGAGGAGACAACTAGCCTCTAGAAGGTGACTTCCGGAATGTGTTTAGATTTATGATCTTGCAACCAACATTCCATTTCCCTCTTTGCTGCTTCCACAGTGGTTTTCATCATCAACTCAGCAACATGGTTTCTAACAAGGTCCCATCTCTGCCTTCCAAACCATTTGTCCATTTGAAAGTCACTGTTACCACACTCTTACCTTCTCACTTTGGGAGCCACTTATATTTTTAGTCAGATTAAATGCTGCCCTCATAGAGAATGAGACTAACAGTTTACTTTGTAGAGTTGTGTTGAAGATGAGATGCCATGTACAGAAAAACTCTATTCAGTATTGACATCTGGAATGGGTAAACAAAGCAAATTAAGTGTATGAATGTCAAGGTTCCTGAGCATGAGTTTTCATATAAGAATTAAGTAAAGTGACTTCCACAAATGTGGACATTTGTTTTTCTATCAAACATTAATGACAGGGGCTATCTCTAAAGCTGTTGCCGGTGGAATATGTTCCAATAACTGGGCTACCTTGTCTGGCCTAATTGGGAGAGGATGCACCTAGCCTTGCAAAGATTTGATTGTCCCAGAGTTGGGAGATACCCAAGGAGAGGGACAGCACCTTCTCAGAGAGAAGAGTAGGTAGAGTCAGGGAGGGACTGTGTGAGGAGGGAAATGGGAGGAGACAGCAATAAGTATGTAAGGTGAATAAAAAATAAAGAAAAAAATCAAAGGGAACTTTTTTAAAAAGAAAAAACAAACTTTGCAATGTATCATCTTAAGAACTTATCTAAAATCATAAAGGACCTCCAAGTTAGGCTTCAAGTAAGGGAATGAATCACTATTTTCAATTTGTCTAATAGATAATGTTTTCCCAAATGGGCACTATCCAAATGATGCCAAAACCTTTTACTTGAGTACGACTAGAGAAACACTGTTTTCAATTGTACATGCTGAGGGAAAAGAAATGTTTGTCACAGCATTTCATAATTCAGATACAGGATATCTGGCCAGATTTGTTTCAGTATCTGAACTCTATTGACCGTCACACATATCAAAGGACTTAATGAGGGAAATGAAAGATATGAATCACAGATGGTAAGAAGGCAAGTCAGATGCAGTAGCATCCTGCTTTCCTGAGCAGTGGCCTGGTCCAGTAGAGGATGTCTGCCCTGTAATTATCATATCCTTTTAGGCACGATTGTAACTATAGCAGATTTGTCTCTGGCAACAATCTGTGTTTTGTTCAGGAGACAAATTGATTTGCTTGTTTAGCAACTAATGAATCCTTTGTTCTTTCTTTTCATTTGCCAGATGATCAAAACATTTTTTTCTGCAGTTATTTCTCTTAACAAACATTGAAAGTAACTTTTAAAAGCTATTTTTAAAGTGATTGATACTGGGACGATTTAAAGGACTGTA
The DNA here is from genome assembly GCF_004785775.1 of Grammomys surdaster. Classification (NCBI taxonomy): domain Eukaryota; kingdom Metazoa; phylum Chordata; class Mammalia; order Rodentia; family Muridae; genus Grammomys; species Grammomys surdaster. The sequence continues at coordinate 213,293 of NW_021618981.1, read as the reverse complement.
AACTACTACACTGTGAACAAGGAGTAAGTTTTTCTTCTGAAAGGTGATAGTTTCTGGGTCAGGGATACATTTGAAATGCAAGCAATGAAGCAAGGCTGTAACTCAGAGGTCATTGGTCATATGCAATATCTTGGACTGTATTTCTAAGACTGATAATAATAATGATAATGGTGGTGATGATATTGGTGTTGCTGCTGCTGCTGCTGGTAGTAATGATGATAATTACTGCTAAGGTAAGAAAATTGCAATCCAATATTTGAACTTCCAACCTAAGGATGTCCTGGCCTCAGACTCTACATTGGCCACCTCATTGCTTATTATCTCAATTTATAAAATATAGACTCAAATTCCCAATACTGAATGTTGGCTACAATAAACATCCCAATAATTTGTGTTAATCTCTTTATGTTAAGATGAAATTCAAATTCATATGTTATAAATCTCAAGGGCTGTCTTACAAACACAGCTTATTCAGTCAAGTGTAAGTTATGTCATACTTCTGCAAAGTCTCTGTTTCCCAAAACTCAAGTTTCTTAAACCACATTTACCTTTGTCATGCTATTTAATTAAAATTTCATGCCTTCTTTCCATATCTCACTTTTGTCATTTATAAAATACTGAGTATAACTAGAAACTAATTATAAAGCAAAATTATCTCCCTGCTACAGGAAAACACAGAATTTAAGGTGATTGCCACATTATGGTTTCAAAACAATTGTTCCTACCTTCTTGTAACACACATACCATATACATGTACCCATATATCATACATACACACACCACACAAGACCACACTAATTTATCTTCAGTCCCTCTCTCTTTCTGTCTCTCCCTGTCTCTGTCTTTCATGTATATGTCCTCCCCCTCCTCCTTTTATTTGTCTGCCTCTGTCTACCCTCATATCCTTTGGAGGTGAAGGGCTACTGAAACCACTTCTATTTGGGTCATTTCTCTTTGCCATGGTGATTATCTTCCAGTGTCCTGGCAGGTTCAGGTCTACCTCAAGACTGCAACTCTGCGTAACTACATGGATTATAGATAGATAGATAGATAGATAGATAGATAGATAGATAGATAGATAGATATATTTTGTATATATTACAAATTTCTGTCTTTACAGTTGCTATTTATTTATTTATACTTTTCCCTCTTTATGAATAAAATACCCCTTACTGTATATTAGGCCAACAGTCTTCAAATATTTTCTATGATTAATATGAGTAATGCTTTTGTTAAGTATGAAAGAACTAGTAGTTTGATTAATATAGAACGTCTGAAAATCAATACAAACATCTAAAAAGTTGGGCTTAATGTTTAATAGTGTATTTTTTAAAGTTTTGTTAGATATGTGCTTCAAAAGATCTGAGTTAATTACACCCATGAACTTCTCTATAAGAGTCAACACACCTGTCTCCATGTTGTTAGATTTCTTTGTCCCTCACTAACATAGTAGATAACCACTTTAAAGAAAGTTTATTGCTGTGCCCTTCCCCCAGCCTTGAGCAGGCCTAAGAGATGAGACCTTGTTTACCACAATAGAGCAAACAATAGGACTCTGGAGGTATGGCCTGGGCATTTCCTGCCCTTGGCAAAGGCAGTGCTTGCTTTGGCCTTGGCGCCTTTCTGGCTGCCTGTAGCCTGGTACAGGAGCTGAGAAGAATAGACTGCCTGCTGAGCTTGCTTTGAGACATCTCCGGCCCTCAATTACCTATGGATTTCTCTCACCTCCAGCAGGATGGTTTCCACTCACCCCCAGCACTCACCCCCAGCCAGTTGAAGCAAGAAGGAACTCTGGGGGTGGGGGTGGGTTATCCCCTTTAAATTGAAAGCTGAACATTAAAGCATTGAGCCTCAATCAGAAACCATTGTCCTGGCTTCATCTCTTCCCGCCCTCCTGTCCCTTCCCAGCCTCTCTTTCAGGTGAACCCAGTCAACTGTGCCCAATGGCCCACAACATATTGCATTCATATTTTTTATTATATCTGATGACATGTAGCTTTTTGAGTGTTTTCTCTGTTTTGTAGTTTTGTCTACTAACTTTGTTGAGATATTTTCTGTGTTTTGTCATGTTGGTACAGCCGAATTATTTTATTTTGACACCAAATGTGAATTAGTCACTCAAACTCACAAAAAAAGGTCTCAAATTTTAAAAATGTTGGGTTCTTTTCTCATGCTTCAACTCTTTCATGGAATTCTCTTGCTTGAAGTGTGCTACAGGAGTCCCAGTAAAATCAGACTGAGTAGGAACCTTAATCCCTACATAAAGTGTTGGATAAAGTCTCTCAACTTTCTTTTTACCTCATAGTCTACCCATTCTGCTTTGGCCATAATAACATGGTGCCTGTGTTTTAATCTCTCCAGTATTTCCTCACTGATCTTTATAAAAACCCAACTCAGAATCTCAACTTAATACTATGCACTTAGATCAATGATCCCCGAGCAGATCATGTAAAGCAGCTGGCCACACTATCCCTTCTAGCCCATGTCTCTGCATGGCAGTTCTTCATTAATACGTCTCTCATTTCTTGTAATTTAATTATTTTTATTTATTTATTTATTTATTTATTTATTTATTTTAAAATCAAATCATAATTTTTACTCATTCACACAGGGGTTATAAACACAAAAAGGCAGGATGTGAGGCATGGGATGACACTGGAGCATGGGTATTCAGGGGGAGTACAGATATCTTTCAGAACAGAGTATCGCCTGGATGAAAGTTCAGGGGACAGGTCAGTATGACTCTGCCTATGATTCACTTGTCCTTATCTAAGTTGGTATTATCTGCCAAGGCTACCTATTGACAAGGTCTATGACTACTCAGGCTGGTAAATTTCCACAAAAGCTGCTTGTTTACAATAGCTTATAGCCATCTGTTTTAATGTTTTTCCACAGAGACCCAAGACTGTGTTAGCATACATGTATGACAGGCCTATTGCTGATTTTAGGCCTATGGTTGATTTTAGGCCTTCAGTGTATAAGCAAGGCTGCCCCTGACATCTCCTCACTTCTCTAAGTATAGAAGGGCTATGGCGATTCTAATCTTGTGAAGGCAGGGATAGAGGCCTGACCTTCAGTAATTGAAGAGGACTTTGTAATGGCTCCTGTCTCCCTGTTGTTGTTCAGTGAGGCATGAGGGCCATACCCATCCCGATGTCTTTTTCCTGGAGAGGGGATACTTTTGACATTAACCCCTATGCAGTCAGGCTTGTCCCTCAGGGAACTCAGATAGACATTTTTAACTTTTATTTATATTCCCTTGCAGTGCTTAGCCTCGCAGTCTAAGCAAGAATTCAGATCGCCAGTCAGAGGGGGCCAGTCAGAGGGGGTTCTAGGTGCCCCCTCTCTGCTTGGTCTAGGTGCAGAAGTCCCCTCTTTTAGGTTGGGTGGAGATGGGTCTTGGGAACACCCTGGATAGAAAACAACCTCATCTTGAGCCTCGTGGTCCTCCATAGCTAACTTATGATAATGTATCTGAATAGCTTTTGCTACCAAATTATCTATCTGTTGTTTCATAAAGTTAGTCAGCCTATTTAAGGCCCAGGGACCAAAAGAAATCAGCAAAAATAACCCCATTAATGTTCCCAAGATGGGAGGAAGTAGGGTTGACAACCATGGAGAGGTTGAAAACCAATTCTTGTACCAGCACTCATCTTTCTCTCTCTCTCTCTGTCTTTTCTCATGGCCTTCACTGACCTTTTTCATGCTCTCTTTAGCCATCCCTGTCTTGTCTATGTAAAGGCAACATTCTTCTTTAAGGACTGTACACAGTCAAGAGCTGTACACAGTCTTTCCTATTGTAAAAGAGTAAATCAAGTCCAATAAGGATCTTTGCAATTTTTGGAGGTCTCTTCAGACAGCGAAACGAGGGATTTCTTCAGATTAGTCATGTCAATCTCTAGCTGTTTGATGTCCTTGTCAATGCCCCATCGAAGGTCTGAGTAGTATAAATTGGGAGGCCAGCATCTGGATTAGAACTTCTAACACCAGACATCACATGTGATTCATTTTTACCTGGAAAAAAAAAAAAAGAAGGGAATTCTCAGGGAGATTTCTATTCCCTGTATGTCAATTGATATTCATCTTATTTATGGTTGGGCCTGGCTTTGTGGAGGTATCTATTTATTTCATTAATCTTTTTGCAGCCATTTAGCTGTGTATTCTATGGTATCAAACAGGCATATCAAAGAGAACTGGGTCCGGGCCATTCCCTTTAAGGGTAAGAGGGTCCTTCCACATAGCTGTGGCATAGTTTTTATTAGTCTCAGTGATGCCAGAGGCAGTCAGCAGCAGATTTGCCATGAGCTTTCAGTTCTAGAGAGTTAAAAGTGAACAAGGCACGATGGAGATTATTTCAAGGGACTCCTTCTGGGTGGGTACTGTTCCCCTCTTTTGTTTTTAAAGCCGATTTTTCAGAATTCTTGTAAAATCAGTGCAGAAGCACCAGCAGCCACTCCTTCCATACTCAGAGAGTCATGAAAACACTATTTAAAGAAATATAAATTTATATTAATAATCTCTTTTATCAAAGGACTGTTATAGCACAGCGGACAACTAATCAGACTATGTAATATATCGATTAATAATAGCTTCTTCTACTTTTTGTGAGATTACTTCTCTTTTGTCAATTAATTGTTGAGGGAAATTACGATTTACATCTCTCTTAAAAATATTAAACAGACTTAAATTCTTTTGTGGAGAGCTTAAAATAAGATCTTAGCCAATTAGAATCTCCTAGAAACTTTTGAAAATAATTTGAAATAAGTAAACTATCTTTTTGTTGTTGTTGTTGTTGCTGTTGTTGTTGTTTTGCCAGACCTATTATCTGGTTTTTTTATTGGATTATTTTACATATCTACCTTTCAATGTTATCTCCTTTCCCATTCTCCCCCAAAATCCCTTATCCCATACCCCCTCCTCCTATTTTTATGAGGGTGTGCTCCGAACATCCTCCCAGTCCCATCTCCCTGTTCTCGAATTCCCCAATCCTAGGGAATCCAAACTTTCAGAGACCATGGCCCTCCACATCCACTGATGTCTGACAAGGCCACACTCAATTACCTATACAGGTGGAGACATGAGTCCCTCCCTTTGTGCTCTCAGGCTGGAGGTTTAGACCTTGGGAGCTCTGGTTGAATCTTTTGATACTCTTTCTAAAAAGGACCAAAGTACCCACACTTTGTTCTTCCTTCTTCTTCTTGAGTTTCATGTGGTTTATGTGTTGTGTCTTAGGTATTGTGAGCTTTTGGGCTAATATCCACTTATCAGTGAGTGCATACCATGTATGTTCTTTTGTGATTGGGTCACCTCACTCAGGATGATATTTTCTAGCTCCATCCATTTGCCCAAGAATTTCATCATCTTACTGTTTTTAATAGCTGAGTAATACACCATTGTGTAAATGTACCACATTTTCTGCATCCATTCTTCTGTTGAAGGACATCTGGGTTCTTTCCAACTTCTGGCTATTATAAATAAGGTTGCTATGAACATAGTGGAGTATGTGCCCCTGTTTTATGTTGAAACATCTTTTGGGTATATGCCCAGAAGTGGTATAGCTGGGTCCTCAGGTAACACTATGTTCAATTTTCTGAGGTACCACCAGACTGCTTTCCATAGTGGTTGTACCAGCTTACAATCCCACCAACAATGGAGGAGTGTTCCTCTTTCTCCACATCCTCACCAAAATCTGCTGTCATCTGTGTTTCTAATCTTAGCCATTCTGACTGGTGTGAGGTGGAATCTCAGTGTTATTTCATTTGCATTTCCCTGATGACTAGGGATGCTGAACACTTCTTTTGGTGCTTCTCAACAATTCGAGCTTCCTCAGTTGAGAATTCTTTGTTCAGCTCTGTGCCCCATTTTTAAATAGGGTTATTTTATTGTCTAGAGTCTAATTTCTTCTGTTATATGTATATCTTGGATATCAGCCCTCTATCAGATGTAGGGTTGGTAAAGATTTTTTCCCCATCTGTTGGTTGCTGCTTTGTCCTATTGACAGTGTCCTTTCTTTACAGAAGCTTTTCAGTTTTATGAGGCCCCAATTGTTAATTCCTGATCTTAGAGCATAAGCCATTGGTGTTCTGTTCAGGAACTTTTCTCCTGTGCCCATGTGTTTGAGGTTCTTCCCCAATTTCTCTTCTATTAGTTTCAGTGTAGCTGGCTTTACATGGAGGTCCTTGGTCCACTTGGAATTGAGCTTTGTACAAGGAGATAAGTATGGATAAATTTGCATTCTTCTACATGTGAACCTCCAATTGGACAAGCACCATTATTTGAAAATGCTGTCCTTTTTCCACTGGACAGTTTTAGCTCCTTTGTCAAAGATCAAGTGACCATAGATGTGTGAGTTCATTTCTGGGTCTTCAATTCTATTCCATTGATCTTCCTGCCTGTCTCTGTACCAATGCCATGTAGTTTTTGTCACTATTGCTCTAAAGTACAGTTTGAGGTCAGGGATGGTGATTCCTCCAGAAGTTCTTTTATTATTGAGAATAGTTCTCGATATCATGGGTTTTTTGTTATTCCAAATGAATTTTAAGATTGTTCTTTCTATCTCTGTGAAGAATTGAATGGGAATTTTGATGGGGAGTGCATTAAATCTGTAGATTGCTTTTGGCAAGATAGCCATTTTTACTATATTAATCCTTCTAATCCATGAGCATGGGAGATCTTTCTGTCTTCTGAGACCTATTTCGATTTCTTTCTTCAGAGGCTTGAAGTTCCTGACATACAGGTCTTTTACTTGCTTGGCTAGATTCACAACAAGGTATTTTATATTATTTGTGACTATTGTGAAGGGTGTCGTTTCCATAATTTCTTTCTCAGCCAGTTTATCTTTTGAATAGAGGAAGGCTACTGATTTGTTTGAGTTAATTTTATTTCCAGCCACTTTGCTGAAGTTGTTCATCAGGTTTAGGAGTTCTCTGGTAGATGTTTTGGGGTCACTTAAGTATACTATCATATCATCTGCAAATAGTGAAATTTTGACTTCTTCCTATCCAATTTGTATCCCTTTGTCCTCCTTGTGTTGCCTAATTGCTTTGGCTAGGACTTCCAGTACTATATTGAATAGGTAGGGGGAGAGTGGGCAGCCTTGTCTAGTCCCTGATTTTAGTGGGATTGCTTCAAGTTTCTCTCCATTTAGTTTGATGTTGGCTATTGGTTTGCTGTATATTGCTTTTACTATGTTTAGGAATGGACATTGAATTACTGATCTGTCCAAGACTTTTATCAAGAAGCAATGTTGAATTTTGTCAAATGCTTTCTCAGCATCTAGTGATATGATCATGTGGTTCTTTTCTTTGCATTTGTTTATATAGTGGATTACATTGATGAATTTCTGTATATTGAACCAACCCTGCATTCCTGGGATAAACCCTTCTTGATCATGATGGATAATTGTTTTGATGTGTTCTTGGATTCGGTTCAAGAGAATTTTATTGAGTATTTTTGCACTGATGTTCATAAGGGAGATTGGTTTGAAGTTCTCTTTCTTTGTTGGGTCTTTGTGTCGTTTAGGTATTAGCGTAATTGTGGCTTCATAGAATGATTTGGGTAGTGTTCCTTCTGTTTTTATTTAGTGAAGGAGTTCGAAGAGAATTGGTATTAGGTCTTCTTTGAAGGTCTGATAGAATTCTGCATTAAAACTGTCTGGTCCCAGACTTTTTTTGGGGGGGGAGATTTTTAATGACTGCTTCTATTTCTTTCAGGGTTATGGGACTGTTTGCATGGTTTATCTGCTCCTGATTTAACATTGGTAACTGGTATTTGTCTAGAAAATTGTCCATTTCATCCAGATTTTCTGATTTTGTTGAGTATAGGCTTTTGTAGTAGGATCTGATGATTTTTTTTTTTTAATTTCCTCGGTTTCTGTTGTTATGTCTCCCTTTTCAGTTCTGATTTTATTAATTTGGATACTGTCTCTCTGCCCTCTTATTAGTCTGGCTAAGGGTTTATCTATCTTGTTGATTTTCTTAAAGAACCAGCTCCTTGTCTTATTGATTTATAGTTTTATTTGGTTGATTTTAGCCCTGAGTTTGATTATTTCCTGCTGTCTACTCCTCTTGGGTGTATTTGCTTCTTTTTGTTCTAGAGTGTTCAGGTGCGTTGTCAAGCTGCTAGTATATGCTCTCTCCAGTTTCTTTTCGTATGCACTTAGTGCTATGAGTTTTCCTCTTAGCACTGCTTTCATTGTATCCCATAGGTTTTTGTATAATGTGTCATCATTTTCATTAAATTCTAAAAAGTCTTTAATTTCTTTCTTTATTCCTTCCCTGACCAAATTATCAATGAGTAAGGAGTTGTTCAGTTTCCATGTGAATGTGGGCTTTCCATTGTCTTTGTCATTATTGAAGACCAGCCTTAGACCATGGTGATCTGATAGGATGCATGGGATCATTTCAATTTTTTTGTATCTGTTGAGGCCTGTGTTGTAACCAGTTATATGGTCTATTTTGGAGAAGTCACCATGAGGTGCTGAAAAAGGTATATTCTTTTGCTTTACAGTGAAATGTTCTATAGATATCTGTTAAGTCCATTTGGTTCATAACTTCAGTTAGTTTCACTGTGTCTCTGTTTAGTTTCTGTTTCCATGATGTGTCCATTGCTGAAAGTGGGATGTTGAAGTGTCCCACTATTATTGTGTGAGGTGCAATGTGTGCTTTGAGCTTAAGTAAGGTTTCTTTTATGAAAGCGGGGGTGTTCTTGCATTTGGCGCATAGATATTCAGAATTGAGAGTTCATGTTGGTTGACTTTTCCTTTGACAAGTATGAAATGTCCTTCCTTATCCTTTTTGATAGCTTTAAGTTAAAAGTCAATTTTATTCAATATTAGAATGACTACTCCAAGGGTTTCACCAACCTGGCTTTTAACAGTTCATAGCAACAGGAGCAAAACACGAAGTTGCTCGTGAATCAATATCTGATAAATCCTTGTGTGTGGCCCAAATTGGAAGGTTATGGGCTGTTCTGTAGATCCATTCATTGTTTAGCCAGCTCTTGTCATTCACCTTGGGAGTGTGTTTGTGGTATTCACTTGGAGAAGCAGGGGAATAGCCAGTAATGTAGCACTTCTGTTGTTAGTAGTTACAATTTAACTAGTAGCAATCGGCTCTTAGAAGAGGTTACTGCTAAATTTCTTTCCACCTAATGAAATAGTCTGTCAGTTACCTACTTCCATGTCACTACAAATTGTTCCGTACACATACTCTGTATTAGCATATGACTATGATGGCAGTGCCTCGCTTTCTCTCTGTAAATGAATCCCTTTGCCAGAGTTCAGATTTGCTCACTACTGACAGAAGTGGAACAGGTAATGGGGGAAGTTTTCCCAGCTTGAGAACGTGTCTTGCAGTTTAGTGGATTAGTGCAGCAATGTAGGAAGCAAGAGGTGTAGGCCAGCATCTTCTGACCAGACTGCTCCCTTCTGGACAATAATGTTGGCATGATCTGAGCCAGCCAGGAGGAGGTTGGGTGATTAGAGGCTTGAGATTCTTAAGTTAAACTCAAGACTTAATTTGGGCATCAGAAAACTTAACAAGTAATCTCACACCTTGAGCCACAAACTTCCCCTAAAGTATGCTTTACCCCAGCAACACACACACACACACACACACACACATACACACACATTCTGTTTGGGGTTAAGGTTTAAAAAGTGAACAGATGATGAGGTTTGTTTAATGGCATACTGTACTGGAATGCTGAAGACCTGCAGATGCAAATTCCAAGTCTTGTTATAATTTTTTAAGACTGTGAAATTATCAAAATGCATATGAATAAAGTTTGAATACACTGGGTAGATGAGGCTGTCCATTGCAACCATTTCTTTCTTTGGGTTCTCAGGCATGGTTCTGACAGTGTAAGAACTCTGTAACATTTAACAATGAATAAACAGTAAACCTGTGGTGGTGGTGGTGGTGGGGAGAATGGCTACTCCAGCTTGTTTCTTAGGGCCATTTGCATGAAAAATTGTTTTCTAACCTTTTACTCTAAGGTAGTGTCTGTCCTTGTTGCTGAGGTGGGTTTCCTGTATGTAGCAAAAGGCTGGGTCCTGTTTGCGTATCCAGTCCATTAGCCTATGTCTTTTTATTGGGGAATTGAGTCCATTGATGTTAAGAGATATTAAGGAGAGGGGATTGTTGCTTCCTGTTATTTTTGCTAATAGTAGAGGCATTGTTTGTGTGGTTATCTTCTTTTGGGTTTGTTGGAAAAGGATTATTTTCTTGCTCTTTCTAGAGTATAATTGCCTTCCTTGTATTGGAGCTTTCCTGCTATTATCCTTTGTAGTGCTGGGTTTGTGGAAAGATATTGTGTAAACTTGGTTTTGTCGTAGAATATCTTGGTTTCTCCATCTATGGTGATTGAGAGTTTTGCTGGGTAAAATAGTCTGGGCTGGCATTTATGTTCTCTTAGGGTCTGTATGACATCTGTCCAGGATCTTCTGGCTTTTATAGTATCTGGTGAGAAGTCAGGTGTAATTCTGATAGGTCTGCCTTTATGTGTTACTTTGCATTTTTCACTTACTCCTTTTAAAATTCTTTCTTTGCTTTGTGCATTTCGTGTTTTGATTATTATGTGACGGGAGGTATTTCTTTTCTGGTCTAGTCTATTTGGCGTTCTGTAGGCTTCTTGTATGATTATGGGCATCTCATTCTTTAGGTTAGGAAAGTTTTCTTCTATAATTTTGTTGAAGATATTTATTGGCCCTTTAATTTGGGAATCTTCACTCTCTTCTACACCAATTATTCTTAGGTTTGGTCTTCTCATTGTATCCTGGATGTTTTGTGTTAAGAACTTTTTGCGTTTTGCATTTTCTTTGACAGTTGTCTCAATATTTTCTATGGTATCTTCTGCATCTGAGATTCTCTCTTCTATCTCTTGTATTCTGTTGGTGATGCTTGCCTCTATGACTCCTGATTTCTTTCTTAGGTTTTCTATCTCCAGGGTAGTCTCCCTTTGTGATTTCTTTATTGTTTCTACTTCCATTTTTATGTCCTGGATGGCTTTGTTCAATTCCTTCAACTGCTTGGTTGTGTTCTCTTGTAATTCTTTAAGGGATTTTTCTGTTTCCTCTTTAAGGGCTTCTACCTGTTTACCTTTGATCTCCTCAAATTCTTTGAGAGTGTTATTTATGTCCTTCTTAAAGTCCTCTATCATCATCATTAGAAATGATTTTAGATCTGGTTCTTGCTTTCCTGGTAATATGGGGAGTTCAGGACTTTCTAACGTGGGAGAACTAGGTTCTGATGATGGCAAGTACCTTGGGTTGCTGATGCATATGTTCTTGTGCTTGCCTTTTGCCATTTGGATCTCCTTGGTGCTATCTGTGCTGTCTCTGGCTGGAGCCTGTCTTTCCTATTATCTTGGTTGTGTCAGAACTGTTTGGGATGGGTTTTGCTGCTGGGGTTAGAGCTGAGGCCCAAGATCTGCTCAGTGCTCAGGTGGAGACTGGAAGGAACCAGTGCTCTTGGTCAGGAGTGAATTCCTGGGTCCCCATAGGTCCAGGTTACTCCCTGTTCGGGGCAAGTGTTGCTGCCTCCTTGCCTAAGATACTGCTCTACTGCTTGGGTTAAAGCTCCTGGGAGCCCTGCTTTCTCTGGGTTCTGTAAAATTGGATACAGAGTTGTCTCTCAGGATCTGCTGTGTGCTCGGGCCCAGATTGGATGGGATCAGTGCTCCAGGCCAGGAGTGAATTCCTGGGTCACAGTGGGTCCCAGTTACTCCCTGTTTGGGACGGGTGTTGCTGTCTCCTTATCTGAGATTCTGCCCGGGTTAGAGCTCCTGGGAGGCCCTCTTCATCTGGGTTTTGTGAGGTTGAGTACAGAGCTGCCGCCTGTGGTCTGCTCTGTGCTCGGCCCAGACGGGAAATCTGCTACTTCTCTCATTTTAACATGTAACTTCATGAAGTCTTCTCCCTCCAGTACTGGATCTTGTCCATCCTCCTCACACTTCATCCTCACCATTTCCTTCAACATGATGGGTTCCTAATGTTCACTGATGATATAAAATGAAGAAATAAGGGCTGGCAGGTTTCTACAAACTAAAACCAAAGCCGATTACAGCGACGGTATTGAGTCTCCATGTTGCCACTGGTCTTACATCAGCTGGGAAAGTGGCTGATCTTGAAGTCATGTCAGTATAGTTAGTGTCTGTGTCCTGTGTGTTGGTGGATAGATAAACATCCTATATATGCAAACAGTTCTCTCTACAGTACCTATTACCCTGATGCAAAACCAAAGTAATCACTGAAAAATGTCATGAAATCTTATCAAGACCTGCAAGAGACCCATAGCTCAAATAAATAGAGCAATTAGAAACACCTTGGAGTGACAACTTAAGGCCTCTTTAACTTATAACTGTATAGTTATTACCTTCATGAGCCAGTGAAGTATCCCAGAAGCAAAACTCTCTTTTCTGAGTTATCCTAGTTGTTGATATAATGATATTTCTTTCAAACAGTATGCTTAGAGTCTTCATGTTTGAAATTAACTTCTATACTGTTTTTCATTTCTCAAAACCAGATTTTTCTTTACAGAGAATGCTTACCTTAGACAAATGAAGGGTTTCATTTAGTTGATGTTGCAAGATTGTGACTATTAAATAAGAGACACTCGATTGAAACCTGACATTTAATTCCAAATGAACAGTTTTTAGGATAGGTATATTCCATGCAGTATACTGGTTACAACATGCTAACTATTGGATTGATGTTCAGGTTGAATTTGAACAGAAATGCTCTGTGTGATCAGACTGGGTTATGTCTACTGTGATCAGATAACTGACTGGGTTCTCTCTACTGTCATCAGATAACTGACTGGGTCCTCTCTACTGTGATATGGGTTCTGTCTACTGTGATCAGATAACTGACTGGGTTCTGTCTCCTCCTGAGTCTTACGTCTTGTCCTTGGCTCACTCACAGCAGGGATCCATTATAAACTACACATCTTGTGGTCTTAGACTTCCCAAATGTCAAGAACAAATTCACCAAAACCTTAAACCCTGGGCCCTAATGGGATTTTCATCCCTTGGTTTAATACCATCTTAGGACCCAAGATTTACAAATATGCTGTTTTTCAGTCTGCATCCATGTTTCCTTTTTCCCCATCCACAGCACAATTTTCTTTTCCCCAAATCTTTGGAGACTCCATTAAAATCACCAGCCTAGCCAACTCATCAACCAATTGGCTGTTTACTCAGTCTTTCAGTCAAAATGCTGAACTGCTTTAAGATTATAGCAGTAGTGGGAAACCAGCTTGTGCTTTGAAGTACTATATCATACCCAGCAAACCTATAAAAGACATTAACTGTGGTCACAGCAGGGAAATGTCGCTCTTATGTGCAGTTTTCTTTTAGCAGACAGAAGTAGCTTTGCACTGGGGAAATACTATTCTTGATGGTTATGCTTAGTGGTAGAATATGTTCTGAGTATGCACAGGTAAAGATCTTCTCCTGACAGCATTACAGTGTGCAGATGTGACAGTTCAGGAGAATTGGCTAACAAATGTAAACGTACCCAATGGGCACCTGAACTACCCTCCCGTGTTTCATTTCTAGCAGTGGGAAATGTAGGGGTGTGCTGAGCTCCCAAGCCTGCCTTCCTAAGCATTTAAGAGGATGGGCAGCATTCTCTCTGCTGTATAGACACCTTCTCACATCATCCTTCACACTAGCTATTAAGCATTTTAAGACCTTCCTGTAAACTAGTGCCTTTTAGACCCCAAACCACCCATTTTGAATGATCCACATGTTGACGAGAAATCTTATTATAATTATGCAATCTTGACTTTCTTTCAGGGAGGGGTGATGAAGGAATCTGCTATTAATAGTTCTGCAAATGACAGGAATTTAAGTTACTCTGAAATCTATGTGCTTTAATTTTCCTGTTTAGAGATTTGTATTTCTTTTAGGACCTAAACTATTAATTACTATATATTATTTTAGTTAAGGAGAAGAAACTGAGCAAATAAATGTTCACTATTTTAAGATGGCAACATTTTTTTAAATGTGATTTTTATTTTATATATATTTACATTATGGCTTCATGTATGGCTGTGTACCATGTGCATATCTGCAAAACTAGAGAGGGTGTAAGATCCCCAGAAATTGGAGTTATGGACAGTTGGGTGCTGCCATGTTACATACTGTCAGAAAATTAGACGGAATCCTTCCACTGTATCATTCTTTCAAAAATCTGTTTTTGCAGGTAGGCAGCAATGGCACATACCATTAACCGCACCACATGGGAGGCAAGAGGCATGCAGATATCTGAATTCAAGGCTAGCCTGATGTACAAGGTGAGTTACAGGACAGCCAAGGTGACATAGAGAAACCATATGTTTTTCTCTGTTGATTCTCTTGCCCCCTCTTAAATTTTAGAAAAGAACAACCTAATCCACAAAGCTCCTTACAGAATGTTTTTAATTAAGTTATTTCTTTGGCAATTTCAGACATACATATAATTTATTCTGGTTACTGTCTTCCTCTGATAATTTCTTCTAAACTCTACCAAATCCGTTCTGCCCTGCTAGTTTCTTTCCCAGACCTGTGACTTTAGTTCCATTGTATGATGGAATTCCAAAAGGGATTTTGTTAAGTCTAATAATTTTGTAGAAAATAGACACTTTGGAGGGTCGAGTCTTCTAACCCATGAGCAAATTGTATTTTCATTAATTAGTTATCTTTTATTTGTTTCATTAAAACTATGTTGTTCTTAAGGCCAGGAAATGAGTCAGTGAGTAAAAAAGGCCTTGAGCTTCACGCTTAATGACATGAGTTCAGATTCCTGAAACCCATGTTAAAACCAGCCTAGGGAAATGCCTAATCCCAGCATTCCTATGACATTGTGGGATGTGGGGATTAGGAAAATTCCTCATAACCTCATAGGCTAGCTAGCCTTCAATACAAGCATAGCTGAAAACAAGAGATACATTGCCTTCAACAACAGGGAAGGTGAGAATTGACCCTTACGGCTGTCCTCTGGCATTCATATGCACACTGCTGAATGTTCATGCCCTCACATAAATAAATAAATAAATAGTAAATAAATGATGAATTAAAGTTATGTTCTTTACAGCATACAAGCTCTTTGTATCTGTTTTGTATGTTCTGCTACTGCTACAAATATTTCAGCTTGAATGAAATCATAAATGGCATTATGTTTTAATTTCAGTGTACACATAGTCTTTGCTAGTTTACAGATACATAATGGATTTTGTGCACTGGTCTTACAGCCTGATAATTTCCTAAATTCAATTATTAATACAAGGAGTTTATTTTCCACAATCTCTTCAGTTTTTCTGTAAAAGCAATTATAACATTAAAGTTTTCATAGTGTTAATGCTTTCTGTCTGACTTGTTTTTCTTTTTTAGAGAAGTACCTATAACTTCCAGTATATTAAAATTAAATGATCTATTTTTCTTTAACTTAGGAAGAAAACAGCAAACTGCCAACTACAAACATACCATTATTTGTTAAGGGTTTTCAGTGAGTTCTTCTCATTGACTGAATCCTTTCAATCCCCCCTCTCTGACATGAATCTGTTAAACTTTATCCAACATTTTTCTTGATTGATTGGTACAGACAGGAGGCTGTCCTCTTTACAGCTTGAGTTTTAAATCTTGAGCTAGTCTTGTGTCCCCAAAATAAGCTCCAGTTAGTCACAGTGTGAAATCCATGATAGCTATTTATATTTTACTATATAAATTCTTTTCGTGTATTGCTTAGTCACAAGTGTAAGATATTTTTGTTTCTAAAATTATCATATGTAATTTTATACATTGCTAACTACATTATATCTGCTAGCATTTCGTCTAGCATGTTATACATATATTCATGAGATAAATGGATATATAGTATTTTATTGTATACTTATTGTAAGTGCCTACTTAGAGTAATGATAACACTCAGAATATCCTCCCTACACTACAGTGACAGTCAAGACTCTGGGGAGGCAGTATTTGGTTCACATCTTGTATTGTTTGAGTGATAATGGCCCTCGTGGGCATACATATATTTGAATGTATTGCTCCCAGTTTTACTGTTTAGGGAGGAGTAAGAGGCACAGGTGCAGTAAGACATTGTTGGAAGAGGTGTATTCTTTTGGAGGAGGTATATCACTGGGAGAGGGTTTTGAGTGTCAAAAGCCCATGAAAAGCCAGTCTTGCTTTCTGTCACTCTCTCTCTCTGTCTCTCTTTCTCTCTGTCTGTCTGTCTGTCTGTCTGTCTCTGTCTCTCTGTCTCTCTGTCTCTCTGTCTCTCTGTCTCTCTGTCTCTCTGTTTCTCGCTGTCTCTCTCTCTGTCTCTCTCTGTGTCTCTGTCTCTCTCTGTCTCTCTCTGTCTCTCTCTCTCTCTCTCTCTCTCTCTCTCTCTCTCTTTCTCTCTGTGTGTGTATATGTGTGTGTGTGTGTGTGTGTGTGTATTAGGATTTAAGCTCTTAGTTACTGTTCCAGTGCCATGCCCTCTTGCTTGTCCCCATGCTTCCCACCTTGATGGTTACAGACTAATCTTCTGAAACTGCACGCAAGCCCACAATTAAATGCTTTCTTTTATAAATTGCCCTGATCATGACGTCTCTCTCTTTTTTTTTAAAGATGTATTTATTTCATTTATATGAGTACACTGTAGCTGTCTTCAAACACACCAGAAGAGGCATCGGATCTCATGACAGATGGTTGTGAGCCACCATGTGGTTGCTGGGAATTGAACTCAGGACCTCTGGAAGAGCAGTTAGTGCTCTTAAACACTGAGCCATCTCTCCAGCCCCATGGCATCTCTTTACATCAATAGAACATGCACTAAGATAACTTCCAACTTTAACCAGCACTAAGGAGTTTTAACATTCCATGTCTTTGTTGTGACAGCTAAGCAGAAGAAAATTGCATTCTTACAGATTCCAAATCCTTGTATATTCATGTGATGACACATGAAAGCCACTTTAAATTAGTTATACGACAGACACTTCTACTGCAAGGCAGGCAACTATCAATAGAAAATTTAAAACCAGACCAAACAGATGAATAATTCTTTGAAAAATGTATTCAGTATTCTGTATGTAGACAAATAAAATGGTAAAGTTAAGGATATAATAATAGAAAAGATCCAAACAGAGAAAACAAAGGGATAGAAAAGAAGGAGAGTGTCTAAAACCTGGGTGATAATATTGTTCCTCTGAGCACAGGCATAATTATAGGGCTTTCTCCTTAACATCCAGAAGAAGCTTGGGATATCTACTCTTGATGTTGTCTCTAACATCACACCAATGCCTTGTACAACATTATGTTAGGTAAGAAAAAGTAAAGCATATACAGCACAAATGAAGAAACAAATTGATATTCTTTGCTGGTAATACAGTTGTATTTAAAAACCCCAGAGAATTTAGGATCCTATAATAAACGAGTTTGGCAAAATTATAGAATGTAAGTTTAACACAGAAAATGAGCTATAGTTCTATACAGTGGGACTCTTCAATTAAAATAAAAATAAATAGTACACAGACTGTAGTAAATATATATAGATATAAACCTAATGCTATAAATGTATAGATACAAATGATGTGTACAGTAAGTGTACCAAAATCTACATATTACTGACAGTTAGCAAAGAAGAAAGACATGGTGATATTGTGCAACACCATTTGGGAAAAACCCCATCCATGTAGTTCCATTAGTTAGGAAACATAAAAGCAAAATGGGAAAGCCTCCCAGAATCCCTTTCACAGCATACCTAATATGTTATTTCTATAATTCTTCCACATTCCAAACTCTAGCTAACTGTATTATTCTCTGGAGAAAGGTGGCATTCTTACGTCAAGAAAACATAGAAAATACATAGTCATTTCTTATCAAAATCATGCATTGGAAAATATCTAGAGAAATAAATCCTATTTGTCAGTAGTGCCATGTTTAAGAGAAAAAAATCGCCCATGCATATATTAACAATAGTTACCATGTTCTTTACAGGTGTAAACACTTAAAATTTCAAGTACATGGAAGTCAAATCTGAGTAGAATATATTTTAATAATAAATAATTTAATAGTAACAATATTAATAAACAATATAATATTAACATAATTATAAAATATAGACTTTGGATTAGATAATACAAAATTTATGTCATTAAATTGTAAACTGCTGTAAAGAATTTTGTAGATCTCATTGTAGAATAATTTTAATACAGCAACATGGTTGCCCTGGCAAGGAATCATATCCAAAGTCCTTCTAGGTCTATGCGATATGACTGGAATACAGACATGACTGTAGTATATACCTTTAAGATAAGACTAGTTTTTAGAAGGAAACAACCATATCACCAACTGAAGAGCAGACAAAGTGATGAATCAGAGAAAGATTTGACAGAATGAGTTAGTGACAGGATATTCCCAACTCTCATGAGAACAACACAAGAAAGAGAAGGCATTTAAGAGCAGTTCAGGGAGAGAGTCAGAGAGTTGGGAGTCAGTGCAGTGAGTGCAGTACAGTGGAACTGAGTTCATTTGTGAATTCATGTAGTTCAGTGCAGGTCAAGCAGAGGCAACTGAAGCCAGAGAATAAAAAGGACCCAGAAGATTAGAACAAATTGCCAGAGTTAGTTTGAGGCCAAGCAGAGCAATTCAGTGAGAAGCTGAGAGGAACAATATTGAATCAGTTAGCTTGGATAGGCATTTGAGAAAAACAGCTGAGTTGAAGCAACCAACCAAAGATCAGAAAGAGCTACAAATGGTGAGTTTATTTAGCAGTAAGCCTCCAAGATGAAAATTATATCAGGCAAATAAAAGGTACATTTAGATCCCATGTGTATTTTTATTAATTTACTGGAAGAAAAATAAAATAAAAACACAAGGCTGACTTATTTTTCATGGAGGTTTATTTGGCTTTCTCTAAAATCACATCTGTGACTAGGATTTGAGTTTCAGTGTGATTATTAGCAATAATAAATATTGCTTTCATATATAAATTCTTATATGTATATAAACACATGCATTGATAAGCATATATTGCCTAAACTTCGATATGGTGCAGGAGTAAAATTTAACATCGATTATTGTCAGTTACTGTAACTATGGAAACGTGGCAGCTAACAGAATCATAAAATCTGAGTCCCCTTGCACTGACATTGGTATAATTTCCCCATTTTTCCCTGACAAACAAAATAGCCCTATTCATACTAAGGTTTTCAAAATTACACTTTCACAGTGCAAACTAATGGTTCATTTAGAAGTCATCTACTTTCTAATTTAAGACAAATTCAATTTTTATTAAAGTTAATTTACTTTAAATTTCTCCTTGAAAACCCATTAAATCAAACATAATATAATGCATATGAATTATAGTCTGTGAATAAATTCTAGACTTCAAACAGCCTTGTATAAGGTTCTACAGAGAGCATTCACTATCAAATTTTAAACTTAAAAGATTTAAGTGGTAAATGCTTAATGTAGCCCTCAGGAGTTAATATAAAATAGCTCATTGATTTTAAAGCAAAAGTTGATAATAGTTTGAAATAAAATATAAAACCTAGATCTAAACAGTTACATTAAACTGTTATTGAGTATGGCCAAAAAAAATGAATTCATTAAATGTCTGTGTGCTTAGTCATTCTAAAAGCCACACATCAAACAAATTTTAACTATCCCAACTTATCAAATTGTTTACAGTAATTGGGGGTTGGAGTGGTAGCTCAGGTCAAATGGTGGCTTTCTAAGCATGAGGACTTGCGTTTGGTTCCCTAGCACTTGTATAAAAAGCCAATCGCATCTTATCCAGTCATGCAGGGATGACACAGGCAGATCCCAAAGGTCTCATGACCACTGAGTTTAGCTGAAATGGGGAGTAACAGACTCATTATTCATCTACTATAAACATTTTGACTCCATTTTAGAAGTTCTGCAAATTGCATGGCATTGTAATTAAAATTGTGGACCCCAGAATCAACAGGTATTTTAGAAGAATGGCCTCATCATGTGCTCTTGGGACCTTAATCTATAGCAACTACACAATAGTGTTGAAAGTTCAGGTAATGGGTTTTGGCAAAAACAAAAACAAACAATAAAAACAAAATAACAATAACAAAGCCAAAAACAAAAGCCTATGGCTTTCCTAAGTAGGAGATGAACTATTTTGAGGCTCTCATTTGCTTGTCTTCTTATATAACTCACAAACACATACAGAGATGCAGTGTACGAATGTGTTGGAGAACACTGCTATTAAGGTAGCAGCCCCACAGCGCCCCCACCCCACTCCCTGAGTTCTGCTCAAAATGGGTAACTCTCTTTCTCAGCAGGGTTTGCCTCCGTCTGCATTTGTCTGGAGACTGTCCTTGGACACCAGTCTGAAAAGTGATCCTCTGTGCAAGGATACATAACTCATCACACAAGTCCAGTTCTGGCTTCCTGCTTGCATGATAATTAGGTACTGTACTATAAATGGTCAGCCCTTCCTGCTCACTTGATGATATGACCAATTAGCCCTTTCCACGTTAGCCATTACTGCTAAAAAATCCCGTACATACTCTATCTCTAGGACAATAAAGTAGACTTGTCTCACTGCGGCAGTCTCTGGAGGTTCTTTCATCATATTCATGGTCATCAGAATCTTGTTCTCCACCTCTGCTCCTTTTGTCAGGGCAGGCTGGTGGCCCACTGCCTCCGAGGAAGAAGAGGTGGTACACAAATGGATCCCAGAGACAAATGGCTTCTTAGTTCACTGGCCTCCTTTGTTTTATTGTCATACACTTTAAAGCACTGAATATGAATTCAGGCCCTGGGCCTGGAGAGACAGGTCGAAAGTTAAGAATGCATATGATATTGCAAAGAACCAAAGTTTGATTCCTATGATCCAATCCATATCAGGTAGCTCACAACCACTTATATCTCCAGTTTCTAGGGGATCTGGCACCCTGATCCAGTTTCTGAAGGGACATAGACTTTTGTGCACACACACACACACACACACAAACATAATTATACACAAAAATAAAATTTTAAAGATAAAAAAACCTCAGGGCCTGGCCCCATTATCAACTCATTATGTCACTATCCATTAATTATAAGTACAATATTAATCTTTACAATATTAATCTATTTGACCTCACAATGTCATATGTGCTTTCTGTTAGTTACTAACCTGTGCTCCCCGAATTTGAATAACAATAGTCATTATTTCACAGTGTTCCATTTATTGGCTATGTTCCTGCAAAGTCCCATGACCAACAGTTAGTGTTACAAATATTTATGTCGGGTTCCATGGGAACCAACACCTATTTCTATTAACCATCTTCCACAAATGATCATCTTAACCATTGCAAGCAGGTGGATTTCCAATTACAAACCATTAGATCACAGGTTTTGAAACACTCTCCTTTTTAAAAACTGCTTTGGCATTTTCAATTTGAGAAATATTTAACACCATTATATTAATAACCATTATGGTTTGAATCTGACATTCCAGCCACATTTCATATATAAATGCTTGGTCTCCACCTTACTGTGTAGTGGGAAGTAGTGGAAACTTGGGAAGTAGTGGAAACTTTTGATGGCGTCTTCCTAGCTGGAAGAAGTAGGTAGCTAGGGGTATACCTTTTAAGTTTATGACTTTCTGTAGTCTGTCCCCCACTCTCCTTCCTATCTACCATGAAGTAGGTAACCTTAACCACATGTTCCCACTAGTATAGTGTTTTGCTTATCACAGGCCCAGAAACAAGAGAGGAAAGGACTACAGACTGAAATCTGTGAAACCACACATCAAAATAAATAACTTATTTTAAGAAATTCTCATACATTCCCATCGCAGCTACAGAAGATTAACATATTATCTAATGACTAGCTTGTTAACTGCATTGGTTAATTTTACATTCTGTGACAAAATGGCCAGCATAGCAACTTAAGGGAGCAGAGACTGAGTTTGGATTACTGTGAGTGCGTGAGTATGTGAATGGTTTAGTTATGGTATGTATGGCTATGATAAAACACCATCAATCAAAGCAACTTGGGGGAGAAAGGCATTTATTTCCTCCTAAATGTCCTAATCACAGTATATAATGAAGGAAGACAGGGCAAGAATTTGGAGGCAGAAACTGATGTAGAGGACATGGAGGGGTGTTGATTACTGACTTGATCCTAATGGTGTCCTTGGCCTGCTTTCTTATAACACCCAAGACCTGAAGCTTAGTGGTGGCACCACCTACAGTGGGCTAGGCTCTCCCAAACAATACATCAATCATGAAAATGTACCACAGACTTGCCCATAGGCCGACCTAGTTAGAGGGTTTTTACAGATAACCTTCCCTCTTCTAAAATGACTCTAGCTTGTGTCAAATTGACATAAAACTAGCCAGTACAATGGGCAAGAATAGGAAGCTGACAGAAGGATGATGGTAGTTTTCTCATGCTCTCATTTATTTAATTCTATGATGCCAGGGTTCCCAGATCATACCTGCCATTCTTATTTAGAATCTGTCTTACCACCAATCTTCTCTGAGTGTGTTCTCAAGGGCACACACTGAGCCATGGTCAATCTGATTGTGATTAACCGTCATTATAGCAAATAGAGCACACACAGTAAGCAGTTTCTACAGTAATTTAGTAATAATGCGTAGCTGAGGAGAGCATGAAGTTGTTAGTTGAAAATGTACAATAACTTGGGCATGGGCTGGATAGAATATATTCCTAAACTGGATCATATACACATCTCTAGGGTGATTACTGGGTCCTCATGAGAAGCCTCTATTCCTCCACACTTAAGTGAATAGCTTTGTGATGACATTGAGAATTGCTTCCTTGGATAAAAGCAACCCAGATAGCTGTCATCTTTTGTAGTGACCTAGGTTAGATGCTACAAGATTCACCTCTCTCTGATGTATTTTCTTGCAAAGGAGAAAAATATTGACAGTCATTGTCTCCTCCAGTGAGGCTGTTCAACCATCACCTTTGCTGCCTTAATTAGTATTTATAGACTACATAGCATGAGTTGATGTATTAGTGATTTATACTTATATTTATAAAATTATATGTATAATAATATTTATAAGAACTGCATCCCAAACCAGCTCAGTGGGTAAAGGTGATTGCGAACGAGCCTGAAAAGCTAAGTTTGGTTCATGGGACATAGTAGAAGGAGTGGACCAACTTCCAATAGATGTCCCATACATGCACCTATGGACACACACACATACAAACACCCACACACATACACACTCGCTCGTGCTTATGCAAACAAACATGCACACTCACAGCCACATACATGCACGCTTGGACACACATGCACACATTCATGCGTGCAAAAATAAAGATAGAAAAAAAGCTCCAATGTTTGTAAAAGTCATATAAATGCCCATCTGAGCATGGAGGAGATACATAATGATACATATTGGTCTATTTCAGCTCTATTACAAGCAACCCACACTAGATGATAAACACAAATGATTAGTTCTCAAATTTTTAGAAGCTGGGAAGATTCAGTATCTGATGAGGCTCATTCCTCTTATTTTATTGCGTGTGTGTTATCCTGTATTGAAAGTAAACAAGACCCTTCCATGATCTTTTATACATTTACTAACATTAATGACCTCCAAAAGGCCTGACTATGTAGTATAATCACTTTCGGCTCTTGTTTCTACATATTGTATTATGTCCACAGTAGTGGTTTTATATATGTGAATTATTGTTCTGCATGCTTGAGATCTGGATATAAAGACAAAGCATAGAAAAATGTGGAGAAAATTACAGGCCGCAGCAGTGGGGTCCAGGGTAGGCTTCCACACTGCTGTGGTGGGTCCCACATGCAGGTTCCATGAGACCTGGAGGCTTTGGGGTGGTAGGCCCCAATGACATGAGGAAGTCCTTGGTTCCAAAAGGGTTTATTGTCATGGCGGATGGTGGATGGATCTGGATGTATGCCCGTAAAACTCAGGGCAGTCCTGAGTTATATAGGGAAGGAGAAAGGGGGAGAATCTGGGGAGGATCGAGGGAGGATCTGGGGAGGCATGCTTAATTTGCTCCACCCTCTGGCCTTCATCAGTATGTAAATCCCTAGAGCCTGAGGCCTCTAGTCATGCCCTCTACCTGTGCACTTTGGCAGGGGCTGTAATGGCAGGCCTACGTGATTGAGTTTTAAGGAGACTAGACTGCTTTTTAGGACCCTGGGTTCTTGGGGCGCACTGAACTCCTGCTGGTTCTCACGCAGAGTCTCAGGGTTCTAGGCAACTGCCCAACCATGACCCAGAATACTCTTGTGCAGTCCCACAGAACATACATACATAAAGTGTGTTTTCTGGATATAAAGAAGATCATATCCAATTCTGTGCACAATGTTCTATATTTAGTGATGAGAATGAACTGTATTTTAGCTACAATGTGCTAAAGAAAGAGGGAAAAGGAGCTAGATAATATCAGAAACCTAAGTGAAGCAATTTCTCATAAAAAGGTTGGAAGTGTGTGTGTGTGTGTGTGTGTGTGTGTGTGTGTGTGTAAGGGTGAATGTCTTCACAAACATAATACTATAGAGAAGGAAAAGATATGATAAAGACATACTATACTTAGGGTCAAAGATGTCAAGCATCTTACATTATGTGAGTCATGCCCTGACACATCTTTCAGATTAAAAAATTAATCCCATACACCACATCAATATATTTCCTACTGTAAAAGATCAAATTACTGAGGCCACATGACAAGGGAGGGCAGAAGACACCTAGAGACCTCCTTGCCACATGGCTTGCCCACAGCAGAAGCCACTGTGATGTGCAAATATGTGGTGAAGAAATGGGCAGGAAAGAGAAGTGGAACAGTTTGAGACTGGGAAGAGAGGAGGAACTGGAGACTCAAGGATGAGGAGGAATAGCCCAATGAGGGTAGCTTGTGCTGATATCAGAGGCTATCTTGAAATTCCTTCCTGTGCTAACACTGAGGGACATATATGGGTCTGAGGCCTAGCAGTAGTTAGGGTCTGTGTCACTGTCCATGGCTTATACTACCACTAAAGGCCATTTGGGTGTCCCTGGTCTGGGCTGATGCATGGGACCATGTTAATGTTCAAGGGCTGTGTAGAGCTGGCCCTGAACCTCAGTGGCTGCAGCACTTTGGAGAGCTGGTGACATCCCTGACTGACTGGAGCTCTTGAGAGATTGGGCCATGCACCACACCTGGGTAACACAGTAGAGGTGGCACTAGTGGCTGGTGCACAGGTAAGTTTGACCCAAGGGTATGATACCAGGAGAACTATCAGTGCCCTTTGTCATGAAGTGGCATGGGCCTGAGAACCATGCCGTCTTCCCTCATCCCGTTACTCACAGTGGACAAATGAGCTGGTCTTAGGGAGAGTAGAGAGGAAGAGTTGGCCCTGACCTTCACTTGCTGCAGCACTGGGGAGAGTGGGTCCTGTACCTCACCTGGGAAGCACAATGGGCATAGTCCTGATGGCAAAGGTATGAGTGAGCTAGCCCTGTGGGTCTGAGAACAGGAGATCTGCCTCTGCTCCTTGCTCGCTGCAGCACTGGGTGAGCAAGCTAAGATAGTACTGAGAGTTTGCACTGGTGGTGTGGGTGCAGAACAGTTGTGGACTAGCCAACTCAGCAACCATGCAGGCCCAGACCCAGAGCTTTGAGTTAGCCCACCAAAAGATATCTATGCACTGCTGGAGTGCATGAAGGGATTGGTTCTCCAGATCCAGTGCTGAAGGATCTCTGTGACAAACCCAGCATATTCGAGAGGAGTCCTGGTTAGGATCCAGTACTGATAGTGGAGCAGAAGCCAGAGACCTAGAACCAAATCATTGCAATGAATATTTGCAAGTGTGGACAAAGAAGTATACTGGGATACTCTGTAAAACAGTACAGCTTCCACAACAATAAATTTTATATTGTTTTGTTTTAATTACTTTTTAATTATTGTTTTCTATTTTCTTTTTGTGGGAAGGATGCCTGGGCAAAAGGGCAGATACAAAGGGACAGAAAAATGAGTGGGATTGGAGTACATGATATGAAATTCACAGAGAAATTCAATAAAAAGTTAATTAAAAAGTAACCCCACAAATTACTAATAATAAAATCAGATAGATAGACAGATGAAACATAGATCATAAGTAAATAGATAGATGGATAGATAGATGGATAAATAGATGATAGATAGATAGATAGATAGATAGATAGATAGATAGATAGATAGATATAGGACCAATTCTATGGAATTATCTTGAAAACAAAATGAGGAATAAAGAAAGCAATAGGGCCTGTGGTCATATAGCTCACTAAACATCAGGAGGTTGAGTTGGTAGGAGCATGGAGCCTTCACCCCTACATTCTAGTCTCTTTGGTCCAAGAAGGTATTCTGCAGGCTATGGAAAGAGAAATCTGAACACCAACCCAGCCACAAAATCTTATACTTAGAATCTGTCTTGTCTGCAAGATGTGCTGGGGCAATAGTGGCACAGAACTTATGGAAGTGGCCAAACAATGTTTGTTTTAACTTGAGGCCTACACCATGAGAGAGAGTTCTACAGTGCCTGGATGGCCACAAATCAGAAACTGGGTAGCCCAGAGTGCTAGAGCAGAACCAAACATTACAGGAGGGAAAAAATCAATGAAATGATTCCTAATAATATTCTGCTACAATAATAGATTGGTGCCTTGTCCTGTAGTCATCAAAGAGGCATCTTCCAGATGGAAGTGGGTACAGATATCCATACCCAGACATTATGCAGAGAGGTGTTTTGTGGAACTTAGAGCAGTAGGGACAGGTATCTCTGATTCTTTGCCTGTTCTTAGGGCTCTTTCCTTCCAATTGGGTTGCCTTGTCCAACCTAGATTGGGGGGGTTGCCTTGTCTTATTTTATCTTGTCTTGACCTATTTGTAAGTCATCTCTTAGAGACCTGCTCTTTTTGTAAAATAGAACTGAGGAGGGATGAATCTGAGGGAGAGGGGAAGGGGAGAGATAGCTAGGACAGATAGAGGGAGGGGGAACTGGGGTTGGAATATAGTGTATGAGAGAAGAATCTATTTTCAATTTTTAAAAAAGAGTGAAAAGTTAAATGATCTTTAAGTATACACTCTAAGAAGAATTCTACTTACAACCACAGTAATATGTCACAGGTGCCTTCAAGAGGGTCTTTACTTAATATCTATCAACTTAAATTGGCTCCTTTTATGACTTGAATTGCCTCAAGCCCAATCTTGTAAGCAAAACTTACACGATATTTAAAAGAAGAGACTATATCTCTTCATGAACACATGAACTATGAAATTCAAATTCTCATATCATCCCCTGTCTGGGCCTGTTCTGTCAGTCAACAGGGTCTCCAGAACAGGAATGAGGATGTACATTTCTAATTCTCACAGTGTCCTTCACTGTATACCGCTTACTGGAGCTCCAACGTTGAGGTGCCACTATGTACCGACCTGTTCTGATGCTCCGGTCCGTGGGTCAGGGTCTAGCAAGAGAGAGAGTGGGGATGGAAGGGCAAGAGACACGAAGAATGGAGACAAGACAGAGGGTCTGATCAAGTCTCTTTTTATTGACAGGAATTCCTGGGTATTTATATGCTTTACCACGTGCCTTGTCCTCGTGGACAAGCAGGGGAACACAGCTGAAGGTACTTTGGCACGTGCCTTGTAGCGTGGAGACCATGCGCCTTGTAGCTGGGGGCACTAAGCAGCAAAACAAGATATGTGAGAAAAACAAGATGTTTATCAGAGTGTGCTCAGCTGTTGTGGGCTGTTGAAAACAAGTCTCTTGTCAGTGTATATGGCTCGAGATGGCTGCAAAGATGATAGCCGCTTTCTGCTAGGAGTTGGCTCCCAACAATCACCCAAATCTCTTTCAAATTTAGTACAATTACAGTATACCTTTCAACAAGATGTCACAGAGTTACACTCAAACACAGAGTTTATTCTGGAAACATAAAGTGAATCTATAGGGTTCATATGAGGACAAATTTATTGAACTATTTAAAATACCTAATAAACACATTTTTCCTAAGTCCAGCACAGAGTTACTAATACCTGGACTATTTTATTTCACCAAATGGGCCGGAGTTCTACCTAACCACTAAACAAACTTAGTCATTTCCAATGTTTACTGTCATTATTTAACAATATGTTATGTCATCTTGACAGATCTATTGCGTTTAAGAGCAATGTGTTTTCAACAAAGAAGTGAAGTTACACACTGGGTGTTTTGGGTGATTCTTGTGGTCATATCACTCCTTGTTCCTACAGTACTATGAAAACCTAAGACTTAGTATAAGTCCTTCAGTGAGATGTTGTCCTGAGACCTACTTTCTCACTTGGTTTCCAACTTGTTCAATTCTTTTGTCAAACTTTTATGGACAGAAAGCTGTAAAACCCCAGTCAGGGCTGTAACAACTGATGTAAGAGGGGAGAGCTGTGAGCAAATACCTGCTAGTAATAAGCCAACAAGATAGTGGATGACATAGAAACAAGCTATAGGCACAAATGCACACATCCTACTTTAAGCAAGCAATGCACACCACAGAGCAATGGGCCAGCAGCTTATTGCCTCATAGGAGATCTTCTTTATATGAGAATTCTTTATATATAAGAAGACATAATTTCATGAGTACACCAACTAGAACAACTAAAGCCAACGTGCCAGTCAAAGATGAGGATATGAACATCCTGTAATGGCTTATTGAAGTTAGCCTCTTCCAAAGTTCTGACTTTTTTCCTTCTTACACATGGGACTTACTACTTCGCAGTCTTTCCTTCGTTTGCCCAACATATGGATTAAAATCTAAAATAGCATCTTATTTTCTGCTGCTTCTATGTTAGAAAGTCTCAGTAGGTGTTAAAAATCTGCATTTGCATTTTCTTCACCAACAATTTGAGATTATTTTTTCCACACTTCTCTGCTGCCAAAAAAATGTGTTGTGATAAAATATTCTTGATTATTAATGACCTCTGTGTTCCAAGTTGGCACAACTGAAAGTTGTTTTCTATTCTACTCATCTCAGACATATGTACAAGGGCCTGCCTGACCATGGACAGTAGAAAATGAACTTATATGCCCATCTACATATCATGACAAATAGGCAAACACTTGAGGTGTACATTCTGACCACATACAAAAGCTTCAACACGATCAGGTCTGTCTCTTAGAATGAATTTCTAGGAAATAGACTCTAGGACAAGAACTGTGTGAAGCCTCTTCGAGAAGAATTTGGAGTTGAATTCAAATGATATATGTGAAAGCTGATACTTTCACACGCCTTGTTACTGGAAGTAGGGTATTAACCAGCTCTGTGTAGAGCAGTAGAGATTGGACACAATTCAGTGTTTTCTAAAATCATGAAAATGTGGTTGGATCTTTGTATCTCTTCATCAATTCCTTGGAGAAGGCGATGAAAAATTCTTCATGATAGAGGCAATTCCTAACGAGACACAAATCTCTAGTCAGCCATGAGGTTTCCAGATCTTAATATGGGAAGGAATTGTAAATGGCAGCCCTAAAGATGAGATCTCATGTCCCACACAAGCCTCCAGAAAAGTTAAATTCCATGTGTGTACTTAGGTTCTGTCTAGTGAGCTCACCAATCACACATGACTCAATGACCAGAGCAGAAGGTATGATGTCACACAACTGGTTTTACTGCTCAGAGGAAGTCTTCAAATGGTAGATTTTATGTGTGTCAGTTATAGCAGAGAAATACAGGAGAGATAAAATGGAAACTCTTAAATGATTTTTAACTGAAGATGTTAAAATATTGCATTTATTTTACTTTAGGTGCCCTAAACACAACCTCTGTTGAGGAAAACAAATCAAATTAATCAACCACACTTAGGCCTGCTATGGTCTGAAGAAAGTGGGGAAGGAGATCCTGGAGGGTATAGAATGGGAGAAGATGGGGTAAAAGGTAAAAATAAGTGTTTTATATGGCAAAAATTTAATTAAAATTAGTTATCCATCAACCTGTCATTTAAAGCTTGTAAAAGAACTCTGTTGGAAATGAAATGCTATAAGGTAGTTACTCTAGTGTGTACTCTCTTCCTGTGATTTACCACTGACAAAAATCAGCTTGGAGAAGAAAGGATTCATTTTCTGTTTCGACATTACAATCTGTCACTGTAGGAAGCCAGCACAGGAACTTCAGGGAGGAAATCAAGACAGGACCTGAAGAAGAGACCACAGAAGAATACTTTTACTGACTTTCTCTTCATGACTTGCCTAGCTACCTTTCTGCTACCACCCAGGACCACCGGCCAAGGGATGGCACCATCCCTAGTGAACTGGGCCATTCTGCATCCATTAGCATTCAAAGAAAGAAGTCCTGCAGACAAGCCCACAGGACAATCTGATGAAGACAATTACTTGACCCTTGACTGAGGTTCTCTCTTCCCAGGTTTGTACCACAAAATTACAAAAACTAACCAGAACAGTAAAGATATTTATAAAAGAAGTAGAATTAAAGTTATGTTATTTAGACTCCACAAATTAACTAAATTTTGAAGGCAAATAAAATATTTTGTGATATTTATAACATTTAGTCAAGTAAAGTGTGTGGTGACAGGAAGAGGAGAGACACGTATCAGGAGAGACAAGGTGACTCCTGATGTTTTTTAAAAAGTACATGTTAGTAGCAGTACATAGCTTGAAGGAAGACTTCATGTGATGAGTAAAAGTAGCCCCCAAGTAAATTGGTACAGTGCAGAGTTATGTGTAGTAAGCCTACCTGCAGATTAGACTGAATGCCAAACACCAGTTATTCTCATTGAATGCATGGATACACCAGTTTAGAAGAATCACTGTCATAGTGGGTGCACTTGTCCTTAGACGTTAAGATTTACTAGCCTGTAACCTTCCAAGTTTCAACCACTAGCTAGAAGTAAAAATTCTTTAAAAATAAGTTGCTGTGTTTGAAGGTAGGAGTATTTGTTTCTCTATTAATATTGTGGCAAGTCTGCTACTGATGGATTCTGATTCTATGGAAGGGAATCCGCTATCACAGCCTGTAATCCAGCCTATATGACTTGACCTTTGGGACAGTGGTCCATCTATAAAGGGTACTCTGTCACTATAACTAAGCTTCACTTGTGCTACCTAGTCTTAAGTGGTGGGTACAGCACACAGGTAGAATTTTGTGAAGTTGCTTTCAAGGTGTAAATCTCTAGGAGAGAACTCATTTGAGAGGTACCTGTCTGTGTAGGCATTACTGAAATTTCCTTGGAATGTGTGCTCATTTTTTTCATCACATGCTACCTGAGAAAGTCACACCTCAACAACAACAAGCTCCCTTCTCCAGCAGTGCTAACCCGGCATTTTAACAAACCTTGGAATCTTGCCAACTGATGGGCGAGAAATGACTGCTAGACCAACTCCAGTATCACTCAACAATATAATGCAGAGTGTTCTTAAAGAAGGGAGGAAATAAGTCTCTACCTTTCAATTCTACAACCATGACATCTTTAGACTGAGGATACAACACTATAGGATCAGTGTTCTTTGAGGTTATACATTTATTCTGGAAAAGTGAAGTTGTTTATTCACAAGCTATAATGTCTAAGTGGTACATCAATTCTCTATGCAACCAAGGTGCCAGACTGTTTTGCTCTGATAACCAGAATTTATGGGATAATTGGCAAGAATTGAGATCATGGATTCATAGTTATATGGCCTTTCCTATAAAATGTGATTCTTGATGAATTACATGTTCTGAGTCCTTAGATAAAAGTACTGGCCCAAAAATGTATGTCTATGAACAGAGTAGTAGTGCCTAGAAGATACTATTGTTTCTGATAAGGATGAAAACTGTTCCTTCCAGCACAGAGCTCTCTATTAAAAGATTTGTCTCATTAACAGGTAGGAGGAACTCAAGAGTATACTTTGTTAGAGTCAACTGAATTGAATGAGAAGAGGTTGCTACATCAGTGTAGGTGATTAGGAGGGTCAGCCATATCCTTTATTTCTGCTATGATTGCTGCTGTGTATGGACTTACCATGTCATGATTAAGCCCACCACCAACAGAAAACAGAGTTTCCAAGCAACTTATCTACATGGTTTTTGTGATCAACATTCACAGTTAATATTCTTTATGTGTAAAAATATACAATACAAAGACTTCCACTTTGTATAGGTGTGTTACAGAACATTAAACCTGGAGCCTTGTGCTCAAGAAATATGGAATAGGAGTAGTAAAGATTAGGGTGAGATAGAAAAGTGAAGTCAAAATATCGCTATTTGCAGATGATATGATAGTATACTTAAGTGACCCCCAAACTTCCACCAGAGGACTCCTAAACCTGATAAACAACTTCCGCAAAGTGGCTGGTTATAAAATCAACTCAAACAAATCAGTAGCCTTCCTCTACATGAAAAATAAACAGACTGAAAAAGAAATTAGGGAAATGACACCTTTCACAATAGTTGCAAATAATATAAAATACCTTGGTGTGAATCTAACCAAGCAAGTGAAAGACCTGTATGACAAGAACTTCAAGTCTCTGAAGAAAGAAATTGAAGATCTCAGAAGATGGAAAGATCTCCCATGCTCATGGATTGGCAGGATTAATATAATAAAAATGGCCATCTTCCCAAAAGCAATCTACAGATTCAATGCAATCCCCATTAAAATCCCAACTCAATTCTTCACAGAGTTAGAAAAGGAAATTCTCAAATTCATATGGAATAACAAAAAACCCAGGATAGCGAAAACTATTCTCAACAATAAAAGAACTTCGGGAGGAATCACCATCCCTGACCTCAAGCTGTACTACAAAGCAATAGTGATAAAAACTACCTGGTATTGGTACAGAGACAGGCAGGAAGATCAATGGAATAGAATTGAAGACCCAGAAATGAACCCACACTCCTATGGTCTCTTGATCTTTGACAAAGGAGCTAAAACTGTCCAGTGGAAAAAGGACAGCATTTTCAACAAATGGTGCTAGTTCAACTGGAGGACAACATGTAGAAGAATGAAAATTGATCCATTCTTATCCCCTTGTACAAAGCTCAAGTCTAAGTGGATAAAGGACCTCCACATAAAACCAGATACACTGAAACTAATAGAAGAGAAGGTGGGGAAGATCCTCGAATACTTGGGCACAGGGGAAAAGTTCCTGAACAGAACACCAATGGCATATGCTCTAAGATCAAGAATTGACAAATGGGACTTCATAAAATTGCAAAGTTTCTGTAAGGCAAAGGACACTGTCAATAGGACAAAACGACAACCAACAAATTGGGAAAAGAGCTTTACCAATCCTTCATCTGATAGAGGGCTAATATCCAATATATACAAAGAACTCAAGAAATTAGACTCCAGACAACCAAATTACCCTATTAAAAAATGGGTTATAGAGCTTAACAAAGAATTTTCAATGGAAGAAACTCGAATAGCCGAGAAACACCTAAAGAAATGTTCAGCATCCTTAGTCGTCGGGGAAATGCAAATCAAAACAACCCTGAGATTCCATCTCACACCAGTCAGAATGGCTAAGATTAAAAACTCAGGTGATAGTAGATGCTGTTGAGGGTGTGGAGAAAGAGGAACACTCCTCCATTGTTGGTGGGACTGCAAGATGGTGCAACCACTTTGGAAATCAGTGTGGCGGTTCCTCAGAAAATTGGACATAGCACTACCTGAGGATCCAGCTATACCACTCCTAGGCATATACCCAGAAGATGCCCGAACATATAACAAGGACATATGCTCAACTGTGTTCATAGCAGCCTTGTTTATAATAGCCAGGAGCTGGAAAGAACCCAGATGTCCTTCAACTGAGGAATGGATTTAAAAAATGTGGTATATTTACACAATGGAGTATTACTCAGCTATTAAAAACAATGAATTCGAGAGGTTCCTAGGTAAATGGATGGAACTAGAAATTATCATCCTGAGTGAGGTAAGCCAATCACAAAAGAACACACATGGTATTCACTCACTGATTATTGGATATTAGCCCAGAACCTTGAAATGTCCAAGATGCAACTCACAGGCCACATGAAGCCCATAAAGAAGGAAGACAAAGTGGGGGTGATTCGGTCCTTCTTAGAAGGAGCAACAAAATACTCAAGGGAGCAAATATGGAGACAAAGTGAGGGACAGAAACTGAAGGAGGGGCCGTCTCAAGACCACTCCACCTGAGTATCTATCCCATGTGCAATCACCAAAGGTAGATGCTGATGTGGAAGTCAGGAAGTGCATGCTGATAAGAGCCTGATATGGATGTCTCCTCAGAGGCCTTCAAGAGTCTGACATATTCAGAAGCAGATGCTCACAACTAGCCATTGAACTGATCATGGGGTTCTCAATAGAGGAGTTAGAGTGAAGACTGAAGGAGAGCTGATAGGATTTGTGGCACCATGAGGAGAGCAACAATACCAACCAACCACAGCTCCCAGGGTCTAAACCACCAGCCTGGGAGCACTTAGGGGGGGATCCAGGGCTTCAGCTGAATATGTAAGAGTGGAGGGCCCTGCTGGGCATAGGTGGAAGAAGAGAACCTTGACCTCATGAAGGCTGGATGCCCCAGGGGGTGGGAATTTTGAGGGTGGGGAGGTGGGAGTGGGGAGGGTAGATAGAGGTTACATCCACAGAGAAGAAGGAGGAGGGGTGAGGGGATTGGGGGTTCCTGAGTGGGTGGGGGATGGGGTAAGGGGACAACATAGGAAATGTAAATAAAATATCCAATAAAAATTTTAAAAAAAGAAAAAAAAAAGAAAAGTGAGTAAATCAAGGTTGTGACTGAGACTACGTTAATTTTCTAATATTTCTGTTTTCAAAATTTAGACCCTTTAATTTCTGGTTCTAGATATAAGCTGTATAAATCCTTATGTAAAACTGGATAAAAATAAACTTAATCAGCTATTTTTTTTACTCAAGAGTTTCATCAAGCAATATTGCCTCTCTATATCTGCTTTCCACATCTATTAAAGAAAAATAAGAATAGTAACATACTGCACGGTGCTGCTTTAAAAGCCAAGCTTTTTATGTTATTTACCTTACACAAAATACTTGGGTTTATTAAATGATTCTTAAAGGTTGGGGGTACACACACATGCACGTGCGCACACACACACACACACAATGGAGTTTCTTGATACTATTGAGGTTGTAAATTGTTGCATAATAAGCCATAATAAATCTTAGTAACCCAAATGAAAGTTTATTAGTTGCTACCATGATTTTGTCCTTTGGCTGGGCTCAGCAGGTGAGTTTGGGGTCTCTAGTTCATGAAGTTTAGTCAGATAGTGAAGGAGCAGTCATCTTTTGAAAGCAAGACAAGGTTTGGTTTTATGAAGAGTTCACATTGCTCTCAGTAATTTCTAGATGTTGGGAGAGACTTAGCTAGATTATACAGGTTCTTTATGGGACCTAACTTCTGAAATCAGGACAGTTGATTTCCCAAGGTGAGTGTGCTGTTAACAAGTGTTCCAAATGCAAGCGGTTAAGGCTACCTGCCTTGTTTGACTTAGGTTGTACAGAAACTATGTAGCATCACTTTCTTCAGTTCTGTTACTTAATTGTGAGATTTGTCATCTCTTAGCAAATGTCAGGAAATAAGAAACTATGGAACTATCTTCGGAATGCAGTCACTCACAATGACTATTTAATAAAGTCTGTGGAGATGCAAATTACTCAACAGTGGGCTTATTTTATGCAGAAAGTATAATATTTATGACATCAGTAACATATATCCTTAGAAGACATTTATAGATAAAGTATAACCATACATAATTGGTATTATCAGATAATTACTAATTTATATGAAGTACTGATATCTAATTAGAAATAATCTATAATTTTCTTCGAGCTTGCGTATTGATTTTTAACTTAGTGAGGACATGTTTAACTATTCTGATTTTTATGTTGTTCCCTGAAACAGACAAAGTTCTTGAAATAATTATGAAAAAGACAAGGAAGACTGTGGGTTGACCAAACCATTCTACAAACAAAGGATAAGAGAAAAGTAGCCTTCATAGTAAAAATGATAAGATTATTTAAAAAATGGGATAACATGAGGAAGACAGTTTTGCTTACAGAACAGACTTTGAGTCCCAGTTCTGTGTACTGTGAGATTCACTTTCCCCTTTAAAAAAATACACATTACTTTTCTCGTTGCATCTGCTAAGTAATACAGAACAGTATCTTTCTTATTTATGATTTCCATAATTGCACTCTAAAAGGTATGGAGAACATTGCTTCTAAGAAAGTAGCCACATGAATGGTGTAGTGTTTGGCACCCTCTGTATATTCAACGTGGTTTCTATCTGAAAAGCACAAGATTGGAGTTCTATATTTAGAAAGGCTAGAGTGAGTGATGATCACTTGCATGTATTTCTCTAAACTTCAAGCTTTAAAGACTTCAAAACTGGATACAGTTACATTCTGCCATTTGTCATCTAAAATGTGCCATGGAAAATGTTTAAGCCTGATGTTGTACAGATCTGGGTCCTTATACTTTCCAAATTTTTAATACTTACAACAGTGATCATGAGATTAGCAATTAAACAAACATTGGTTAGTTCAATAACTTTTCAATATTAACATTTGTCATTAACACATTGTAATCAAGAGAAAAATAAGAATCATGCTGCTGAAAGAGAAATAAACTCAAATCAATCTGATACATTTTAATCATTATGAGTTATTTTCTTCTATGTATCTAAATTACTTTAATGATTTGCACTAATTGCCTACTTCATTCTTCTTGGTCAGCTTTTAGCATTTTCAAGTAGATATCTGCCCTTATAGTGGGACAGAAATACCGCTTGTTATAACTGTGAAAAGTGTGTCTTCACACTAATGATTTCTTAGCTCTTTGATAGTAACTAAATTTCCCTTCTTGCTGATTGAACTAAATAAATGTTTGTGTGGAAAACTATACATTAGTTTGAAATATGGATCAATAACTTTTATTCATATAACAAGATCATTCTCAACACAGTAGACCAATAATTTTAACAAGGTCTTTTCCTAGGTATTTGGTATAACGTTAAAAGTTGAAATTCAATAGCACCATTAGCTCTGCATTCATTTGGAATGGATCAGAAAAGACTGACAGAGATGCTATTCATGATCAGCACTGTGCAAAAAATAAATAAATGACACCCCCAAGTTACTGCCACCAAAATAATAATAATGTAGACGTATTAGAAGTGGAACTTTAGGCTGCATACAAAGAAATACATTATCATTACTTACCTTATTTTTTTATAGTTTTTGGAAAGTTAAGACAACTAGAACAGATCAATTGTTTGAAAAAAGATATGAACAAAGGAAAGTAGAATCATAAAGTGGGACAGTGATAATAGATCTCCCTTTCCAGTGGGGATAGAATAGCTGACTGTGTAGTAGAGGAAGAAGAAGGAGGAGGAAGAGGAAAAGGAGGAGGAAGAGGAGGAAGAAGAGGAGAAAGAAGAAGAGAAAAGAAGAACAATCACATTCTTATCTTTGGATGCATGTGTGTGCATTGTGTGTGTGTGTATGTCTGTGTGTTTGCATGTTTGTGTGTCTGTGTTGTGCCTCTTTATCACAAATACCTGAATTACTTGGTTACAATCAATATTACAGTGTTTGTTTTCATATGTATAGTTGTTCTGCCTGCACAATGGCTGTGTACTACATGTCTGCACACAGAGGCAAGAAGAGGGCATCAGATCCTCTAAGACTGAATTTACAAAGAGTTGTGAGTCATCACATGTGTGCTGGGAACTGAACCAGGGTCCTATGGAAGATCACCAAGGTCCCTTAACCAGTGAGCCAATTCTCCATCTCCAATACTGTTTCTGAAGAGGAAAGATGTGTGCCTGGAACCCCATTTCCATTCAGGCTTCGTTATTCTTTATAATGAATAACAAGAAAGCAGAAAATGAGAAACAGAACAAAGAAGAGTAATCATAAGAAAGATGGGAAATATGGAAAATGATTCGTATATTATGAACAGAAACTGAGCTATATCAGTGTGAAATAATCCTGCATGAGCTGTCAAAACACAATAGTTACATGATGCAACTCTCACTGTAGAATAAAAATTGGAAAGAACCAAGGGTTATTGTAAATCTGGGTATAGTATTACACACCTATACTACTCGCTCGAGAGAGGTGGAAGAAAGAGGAACATGAGTCCAAGGCCTGCCTGTGATACATCACAATTTTCTGTCATTAATAAAACAATGCATAAATATATATTAAATACACAAATACAATGATAAAACATATAGGCACTTTAACCTGATGATTTTCTTAAAATGCAGTATGTGATAACTCATGCCTAACAAGGTTAGCCAAGACTCTATCCTTTATACTCCATCCTTTGTATACATGTTTTTCATTTTTGGGTATACACATGTAGTGCCTGCAAGCAAGAGATGGGGGGATAGTGAGTTCAAAGCCAACCTTAGCTACCTGGAAAGAGTTTCTCTTAGACACAGACTGGCAAAAGAAAAGTTGCTTCAAAATAGCCTCCAGAAGAAGGTAGAAAATTAAAGGATTATGGATAGATGTCATTAAGTGACAATTAACCAATGTTGTCTAAATTCTATAACTATATTCTGTTGGTGTACTGAAAGAAAATATAACAAATACAGAGACATTTTATAAACAAAGGGGTGAAACATCAGAATCTAGCTTACTTAAACCTTCACACACACACACACACACACACGCACGCACGCACGCACGCAAAATTCTCCAGAAAGCTAGAATATTGTATGAACTGATTGGGGATAGCTAGTATACATTCACCTAAGCCCTATTGAGATCAAGTTAAAGAAATCAACAATGGAAGACCCCATTGCTAGTCACACTGTTTCCAGTTTCAGTTGCCACATTATCAGGACATAAAAGAATCATGAAACAGCCTCTGTACATTGACAAGAAAACAAGCAAACCATTCTGGGTTTAGAAAAGTTCAGCTGCCAACAGGTGGCTAGAAACCCTCAGGTTGTATGTGACAGAAATAAATTTCTTCTAAGTCAAGTTCAGTGCTAAAGTTCTATATTGAAATTAAAGTTTTGTCCATTTCCTATTATAAGAAATTTTTAAATTTGCCATCTCATTGCATCAGGGAAACACAGGTTGCAGACAGTTGAAATGCCTTCCACATAATTTGAGTGCATTACTCAAAAGTACTGAGGCAATCTGATGAGTCATATGCATACTGAACATATGTTTGATTGAGAAGAGAAATAGTGGAAGTGATTTTTTTTCTAGTCGATATGCCAAATGTTAAAGCTACAAGATAAATTAGCTGATCAGCATTTCCATTTGTGCCTTAGTCCACATTCTGCTAATAGAAAAGAATGCCACAACCTGGCAGTTTATAAGGTACAGAAGTTTTCTCTCAGAGATCTCAAAGGGAGGCCCCAGGAAAGGTATCAGTGTCTGGTGAGAGCCTGCATGGAGGTTCACACATGGATCCTTCTCTCTGTGCCTTTGCATAGCAGAAGGAGAAATGCCATTCTCTGGGATATTAATCCTGTTCTTGACGACTTTGTTCACATTTCCTAATCCTCTACAGAGAGCCCCTACTTGCTAACATCACAATGGAGATTAGGTCTCAATTTAAGAATTTGATGGAGACATCAAATTCACACCATAGCCACTCAGAAGAAAGCCAGCATAAGATCTCATGAAGGATGACGTTTCATGCAGAAAAATAAAGCATGCCACATATTTGATTACTTTTTTTGAGAGTTCCTTGAATAAATATCACTCCGTAGAGAGGTTTTTATTAAGAACACACTCTATGCACAAGGTTTGTCTAAGTTGTGTGTGGGCATGCTCTTGATTTGAAAAATTATTCAAATAGCATCTGTTCAGAGAAAGGTCGTATGTTAATCTCCCTGTAAGATGGAAGCCTCACAGTGGTAGAAATTTTCTTCAATGTTCTATTAGAAACTCATTTTCTTAAAAATGCCTGGTGCCAAAATAGATGCTTAAAATGGCTTATTGGAAAATATGTAAATTTTCATTTCTACCTACACAGGTGAGTAAAGGAACCAAGGTGTGATATACTCAGTTCCTGTTGATGCCATTATATTGAATTTAGAGCCTTAGAAAATGTATTTATTGTGGTCTCATGTTCCTGCATTTCAGAGGTCTTACAGTTATGATATTAACTAAGCTGTGTTCCTTCTAGACTACTTAGGGGATAATTCATTTTCTCGCTCTTTTGCAGATAAGCAAGTAACTTATCTTACTTCCACAATACTCTTAAGTCATGGTTGCAACATCTCTGGACACACATTCACAAGTTTAGCAGATTCTGATATGTACATGTACAGAGGGGCCACGTGACCTACCACATCTGGTGACATTATCAGACACAGGAGGTACAAATAATAATGCCTAACACAAGTCAGAAGATTGTAAATGTGGTGCTCATGAGGTATAACTTTGGCATTTCTCGTCAAGAAATCATTTGTCAAATGCACACATCTGCAACCTTCGCAGTTTGGCTCAATACGCTCTTTGAGAGAATAGCTAGTTAATGATTTCACACAGAAAGACTTCCCAAGCCTTTCTATTTCTATTCAACATGAGACTCCACTATCAGGATGTATTTGTCAGATCACTATCACACTCTATCCTGTCCTGCTTCCTTCCCCTTCCCCTTCATACTTCTCTCCTCATAACTCTAGCTCAGTGTGTTCTTGCTCAAACAGCCCAATATTATTATAGCAACAGTCCCCATTTGACAGTTGGTCTTAGTGAGATGTAGAAATAGAAGGTAAAGATTATGAATCATGGAACAATCTGGAAGAATTTTATGGAGAGGGGTATTAGACCTCTATTCATGAACTGTGGGAGGGACTTTTAGTAAGAGAAACCCAAAACTGAGTTACAAAGGCATTAAGTACTTTTGAAGAGCCACTTCCTGGCACTAGCATAGCAACTGCCAACATTAAAAACCCCTGAGAAACAGCAGGGACTTATCCTTAGATCTTAACCTGTCAGTTTTACTGTCTGTATTTATCATGTGTAAGTCATGTGTGTGGGCAGAAGCATCTAAAAAGTTTGACATTGGTTGTCTTGGTCGTACTCAATTTTCTCATTGACGTATACTTTTTCACTGAGCCTGGAACTTTCAGATTCAGCTGGTCTGGCTACCCAGCTGTCCCTGAGGAATCTCTGCCTCCTAAACACTGGAATACAGGAGGATAACTGGGCCTGCCTGGAGTTTGTATGGTTGTCAAGCATCTAAACTTCTGTTCTCATGCCTACTCAGCAAATGGTTTTTTGCACCAAGCCTTACTATTTGTATTCACAACAAAACTTCATTGTATTTGTTAACTCAAAATGAAGTACATTTTGAACATTTTAGGCAAAAGTGAAGCAATCTTTCTTGGCCATTGTTTCTTAGGTGGCACAGATAATGTTATATCCTTTGAACTTTCTTATTTATTCTGAAAGTAAACCTCTTACCAGACTACCAGGGTATGAATAAAATAGGATCTTATCCATTTATTTGTCTATATTTTACTTAACTGAGACAATAGTTAATCTAACCAATGATCTCTCTATTCAGTTATGAAGAAAAAGATTTTGGTTAAATATTATCCTGAGTAAGGTAGTCCAGACACAAAAGGATACACATGGTATGTACTCACTGATAAGTGGATATTAATCCAAAGGCTCAGAATATTTATGATACAATTCACAGACCATATGAAACTTAACAAGAAGGAAGACCAAAGTGTGGAGGATTCAATCCTACTTAGAAGGGGGAACAAAATAATCACGGGAGTTAGAATGATAAAGGGGGCTTCGAGGAAGAGAGGAGGGTAAGGGAAAAACGGGGGCACGGGATCAGGTATGGGAAGAGACAGGAGAGAAGTTCAGAGGGTCTGGAAAATTAATAGAAATATGTAGCAGTGGGGGATTGGTAACTGGGGGAATCAGTAAAATCCCCAGATGTCAGAGAATCAAGTGTTTCCCCAGACTCCATGGGGTTGACATTAGCCGAAATACCAAAAGAGGGGAGATAGAACCTGTAAAGACCACCTCCAGTAGATATGCATGGCCTCCAGTTGAGGGATGGGGCTGCTCACCAACCTCAAAATTTTTAACCCAGAATTTTTCCTTTCTAAAAGAAACGTAGGGTAAAAAGTGGAGCAGAGACTGAAGGAAAGGCCATAAAGAGACCACCCCACCTTGGAATCATCCCATTTGCAGACACCAAACCCCAACACTATTGCTGATGCCAAGAAGTGTTCCCAGACAGGAGCCTGAGACAGTATAGCTATCCTCTGAGAGTCTCTGCTAGAACCTAACACAGATACAGTCAACCATCAGACTGAGACTGCAGACCCCAATGGAAGAGTTAGGGGAAGGACTGAAGGAGATGAAGGGGTTTGCAACCCCATAGGAAGAACAATATCAACTAACCAGAACCCCTAGAGTTCCTAGGGACTAAACAACCAACCAAAGAGCATACATGGATGGGTGCATGGCTCCAGCTACATATGTAGCAGAAGGTTGCCTTACCTGGCATCAATGGGAGGAGAAGCCCTTTGTGGTGTGGAGGCTTGTTGCCCCAATGTAGGGGCCTGCTAGAGGGGTGAGGCAGGAGTGGGAGTGTAGGTGGGAAAGCACCCTCTTAGAGGCAAAGGGGGATGAGATAGGGGATTTTCGGAGGAGATACTGGGAAGGGGGATGATATTTGAAATGTAAATAAGTAAAATAACCAATAATAAAATAAAATATCCTAATAAGACAAAAAAACCCACTAAAATTTTAAATATCCTAAGTTCAAAATTGAGCTTTGCAGTAACATTTTAATTGTGGTAAGAACTGACAGTTTTTTATTTTGATTTTGAACTCTCATACTCAAGGATTATTATACAATATTTTACTTGAAATTGGCATGTTCCTTGCATATATCTGATTGCTTGGATATATATGTGCAGATAGTATGCTATCCACTCTTTCCCTAATTATTTTATGGTAGTACCACATTTTAATATTTTATCACCAATTCTGAGCAAACCCCAGCATCTCTAAAGTATATAATTCTTTTCCCTTCCCCATATTTTTCTTTCTAGTAGGAAAGAAAAAGAACACAACATTGAAAAAGGAAGTCCAGGGAGTTGCAGGTTTTATCTTAACCTTAAGAACAAGCTTGAAATTGGCTCTGCAAATGGATAAATCGAGTCCCAAAATAGAAACACACTTGTGCTGACAGATGGAGGTGTGGAGAGAGAGGAGTATGCCTGGCAACTGCTGCCCGAGGCGATTCCATCTGTCACCAGGTCCCTGCGATGCCTGTGCACTCAAAATCACCCGGTCCACTAATGGGCAGCGGTTCATGCTTGCACCATTCATTTCAGTGAGAGGTGGGCTAAACCTCTCACAAGGATCTGTAAAGTAATGGAATGGGGAAAATAACCAGAGTTTGCATTCATAGCACTAATACATTATCATTTTAAAGACATCACCTTTCTTTTTTTTGTCTCCAGATATCTTCCCTAGGGCATAGAAGGACAGTGATGATGAGAATGGTTGAGAAGAAGAAAGAGAGAAAAAAGAAATCATCTCCTCCTCAAACATTTTGTTTACTTAAAAAAAAGTTTATTTCTCTCCCCATCCCAATACAATAAATTAAGCTACTTAAACAATGGGCAAAATCAATTTCATTGCTCCTATTTTGTAGGTGACATATCATGTGATCCCAAGGTCTGTAACTAGAACACCTGGGTCTGAACCTAAGCCTCCTAGCACCAACACTTGCACCTCTGGTAAGTTTCTGACCTGTTTAAGTATCAGTTTCTCAGTGTTCAATAAGAATTAATAATCGTGGCTATGTCAGTGTTTTGATGGGTGTTAAATCACTGAATCTGCATGTGACCCTTAAAGCAGTTCCTGTTACAAGACAGTCACTCATCAGGCTCCTGCTAGACACTAAGCCAGGAGAGGGGATACCAGCATGAACTTGCTGAGCCCTAACATTGGACTGAAGCATAGAAGAATGCAAAATGGATTTCTCATGATTTTTGAATTCAGGTAGGCTTCTATGACCAAAGCAGATCGTCTGTACCCAGCGTTGCCTCTGTGATCACAGTGCATAACTTGTCCACAGTGCACAAGGACTTTGTACTTTTAACAGAAAGAGTTTTTTGATATTTTGGCATCAAAAGACTGAAGCCATTTCTTCTGTCCTGAACTTTATCATAAGATCTGAATGTCCATTTCTGGGTTTGTAAAGAAAATCATCCTTCATATGGCCCTGTCTTTGTTCACTTGGTATGTGTGTGTGCATACACACACACACACACAAACACACATATACACACAAGC
The DNA here is from genome assembly GCF_004785775.1 of Grammomys surdaster. Lineage (NCBI taxonomy): Eukaryota > Metazoa > Chordata > Mammalia > Rodentia > Muridae > Grammomys > Grammomys surdaster. The sequence goes on along the minus strand of NW_021618981.1, from coordinate 169,043 downwards.
ATCCACATTTCATATGTAAAAAGTAAAATTTTAATCTATATAATTCGAAGACCAAATAATACATACTTAATGTCAATGAATAGAAGAGAAATAAGTTGGTTTATAAATTTAATACCTAGAACTCTTTAAATTCAATGTGTAGGTGGTAAAAAAAAATACCCTGCTGCCTACAAAGACATTCTTTTCATATTCATGTAATTCAATAGATCAACAACTTGGGGAGCTGGCCTTTGGTCAGGGCACCCTCTGTTCTCCTGCTTTTGATAGCAAGACACAAATTATCCACTCTGTTCCTAATTCCAACTGTATTAAACCTGGGGCCATTCAAAAATATTGATCTTATTTAATAGTTTGTACAGTCAGTACTGTGTACACAAACAGTCACAACACATTGACAGGGACTTGATCAGACAGCTTGATTCAAGGGAGGGTGGAGAGTGATAAAATCACTTTTCCCCACATTCTTTCTTGTCTCTTCAAAGCCCTTGGAGTCCCACGTGCTATTCAAGTAGGAGTTTTATTTCTTATCTGTATTCAGACCTAGACATCAAGATGGAGTGAGCATTCGTGAGAAATAATTGCTGTCTCTTAGGACAGAACCATTGAGATGAAAACAATGATTCCTTTCTCCTCTTTCATGCTTCTCTGGGCCCTCAATTCCCTTGAAGAGCATTATATTAATAGGAATGACTTGCACTGAATCTCTCAAACAAGCAAACATAGCATAGCTGAAAAATTCAGCCATGTGTTTCAGTTCTCTATATGTAGAAAGATAGATAGATAGATAGATAGATAGATAGATAGATAGATAGATAGATGATAGATAGACAGACACACATACACACACACACACACACACACACACACACACACACAATTACTGGCAGCATGCAGGAAGTTTCTAGATGTGTGAATGTATTCCAGCTTGAAGTGTAGGAAGAACCTCCATTGGCTGTGTACAGTGAAGGCAGTAGGCTAATGACCACTTCATTGTAAATGTGCTGGTTTTATGATCTACCTATGGTTGAGTGGCAAGGAAAAAAACCTAACCAATAGACCGGTAAAGCTCTCTTAGTAACCTTGACATTCAGCATTCAGTATTAGCTACTTTGGTGCTGCTGTGATAAAACACCATTACCAAGTGAACTTGTAGAGGAAAGAGTTTATGGTGGCCTATGATTGCAGGCTTGTAGGAGTCCATCACAGCAGGAAAGTATTGCAGCATGTGGTAGGCATGATGGCAGGAATGGGAGTCAACAGCTTTCATCTTTAACAAACATGAAACCACAGAGTTAGAGTAAGTCTATGAACTCTCAAAGCCCATCCCCGGTGATGAACTTCCTCCAACAATGCTGCATCTCTTACTCCTCCAAAACAGCATCAATATTGAAGAACAAATTTCACATGTCTGAGCCTATAGAAGATAGTCCTCAAGTAAATGACCACACCCTCTGACATCTCCCTTCTCAAATTTTCTCCAAATCTTGAGATTTTACTGATTCTCTACCCCCAATACTTGGGTTCTAAGAAAATAGCCAGTGTACATCAAGGTGTGAATTTAGCAGCGAAAATGAAAACTTGCCCTATCATGTAAAACCCACTTTGTAAAGATTAAGATAGTCACTACTTTCTCTAATATCATCCTCAGTTGGCAAAATTACTTGAAAAAATAATTGACAATATTGAAAATAATAATTGACACCTTAGAGATATATTTCAACAATAATTTGGTTACAGGGAGAAGCTGCTTTGTTTCATGCATGACATGAGTACTGATCCTCATATGTCCTGCAGAGAGCCCTTGTTTCCTGGTGGATTATAATTTTACTGAACCAGCTACACTTTGTCACTTGATTGTCATTAAGAACAAAGGAACACCTTCATCATATCTGGGGCCTGCCTAGGCTTGTTACTTGAGGAATTATAGCTGAAGGGCCACTAGGGATTAGTCTGTCCCTCTTCAGCAGTGACTCTGTTTTCCAGTTAAAGACACTGACCAGCTGTGTGCTGTCTTATATACACTCCTCCCATTCATTTCATAACACATAGAATATTCTAAAATAGGAATGAATGTTGATGGTTTTTGATCCATATTCATAATAATATTCATTCAAAAATGTGAAGTTCAATTGATTCGGTAGAATGTAATGAAACAATTTAAAATAATATTTATTCTAAAAAGTTGGCATTAGAATTATAAAGAGCAACATATTTTACTTTAATAACTCAAACAATATTTCCTTAATAAGTTCATCAATTAAAAAACCTTCTGAATTAATGCTACTCTTCTGAAACCTTGCTCTATACCTTATTCATATATAAGATCATATGCACATATGAAGGAAAGACTTGTCCTTTCTTTTCATTTCAAAGAACAGTTGAGGACTCACAACATATGCACGTTTAAGGGGAGAGCAAAGGACCTGATGCTGGGATCCTCATGTCCATTGCTGTTTTTTTATTTTTCTAACCAGAGTGGAAGCAATCACTTTTGCACATGACAATGTAGAGCCTTAAAATAAAAACTTCTGATAGCATTTTCCATAAAGGAAACATTTTCAGCTTTAAAGGATGTAAGGGAGTTAGGCTGCAGAAACATCACAGTTGATAGAGTACTTGTCATGCAAATACGAAGACTTGAGTTTACTCCCTAGAACCAACTTGGAAACTTGGGATAAGGGAAGTTTCAGTACATCTTAGCACTAGGGAGGCACGGAGATGCGGACCCATGAGGCTCCATGTCTTGATAGCCTAATCTCTTGGCTTGTTCTAGGCCAATGAGAGGTCTTGTCTCAAAAAAGCTGAAAGGTTCCTGAGGGATGGTATCTGAGGGTGACCTCTGGACTCTGTGTGTACATGTATACATGTGTGCATGCTCACATGCACACACATGAACTCCCCACATGTACATACTCACAAACACACATACAATCACATATATACATATAAACTAAATTCCAAAATACATATTTTGATAAATAATATTAGTCACCTACAGGTGAGTTGCTCCAAGGTTGTATCTACCTAGTGTTCCATCTCATTCTCATGCATATTCCACACACATGTGCACACAAACATAAGTTTGAGTCCCTCTTTGAATAAGCACAATCTACGGACTCTTGAGTCAATCAGTGTTTTTCTCAATTGCATTCAAAAATTATTGTTCAGTCTAAGTATAGATTGTAAGTGATTTAGTGTTTATCATTGTTAATGTATGGCACAAATACTATTATTTTGAATAACTACACACTTTTCTGCTTTTTGTAGGTAGTCAGAGAATCAAATCTGAAATGAAATTAGAGGGTACCTACCTAGTTCTAGATTTATAGTTAAAAAATAAATAGAATGATATTTTTATTATAACTGCTCAGCTAGTGGACTGTTATATAATTAATGAATATTTTTTCAATAAGATTCTGTATTATCCAATATATTTCCTGTTAGAAAATTAATACCTTTAATTAAGTAAATATTTTAATATTCTATTCATTGTTAACCTTTAGTTAGTGGAAAAAAAAAACAGTAAAAGGAACTGACTAATTTCCCTCAACTCCCTGATGTTAGCTGGGTGTCTTTATTGTCTAGCTGTTGCATAAAAACAAAAATCTAGGAAATAAATAGCATGGTGAATTAAAGTTTGCATCTAATTAAGAACTAGTTTGTTAACTTCATACTGTGAAATCGACCATACTTCTCTGATGTTCATGAAGGATGGCACTTAAAGGGTTAACTAAGCCTCATAGGATGCACAGCTTCTTGAGCTCGTCATAATCACATGACCAATTATAACATGAAAGTCTTAAGAAAAAAAATTTTTAGAAGTATATGTTCAGTTCTAAGTGTGTGATCAGGAATTTTGGATGATTATGGAATAAAGATTGTATGTGGATGTGGCCCCTAAAGAGAGGTGTCTGCCCACTCTTCTTAACACCTGTGTCCTCTTGCTGACTCTGTGTTTATACCTGCATGCAGGCTTGCCTGTGGAAAGGGGCTGGCTGAGGAGCTGACACCTGCACATCAAATAGCAACTGTATAAAAATACTGCCACAGCGTCTGTCAACATTTTCTCCACACCTGCCAGGAAAAAGGACAAGGTCATAGTGCTCTAAAACCAAGCTCAGAGAAGCATTAGCCCTTGAGCCCATTTTAATAGAGAATAAACATGCTTTCCCAGATGGGGAGGAGACAAAAACCTGCCCATTAAGGTGTGTCAAATCATACTCTTTGTTGGAATTATTGTGGGAGCTTCTACCATTCTGCCTCGTAATACTGGCTTCTGAAGTCAGATGACAGACAATTTCCGAAAGATGGCTATTTTTAATAAACAGTTTTATAACAGTCTTTGATTCTATGTTCAGGATACTAAGATGGTGGTGTGCAGTCTTTTCTTTTTTATGTGTAGTGCAGTGCATGTGGGCATATGTGTATGAGTAGAGTTGTAGGTGTATGGTGTTCAGAGCTGGACATTCTGTATCCTCCTGGATTGCTCTCCACATTATCTTTTGAGTCACATGTGTGTGCAGGGTGTGTGTGTGTGTGTGTGTGTGTGTGTGTGTGTGTATTCTCCACACTCACTGATTGGCTAGCCTCATTGGCTTCCAATGCCCCCTTTCCTTTTTCCTCTTTCTCCTCCTAGCTCCCTCACTATTAAATTCCCTTTCAAGTATTTGCCTTTTGGGCAGTGAGGAAAGCTTCCAGCACAAGAATGTAAAGCCAGGCATGTAGGTATTCACATCACAGATGTGAGAAACATCTGAAAAACACAGCTTGGAACTCCAGAGACAAATTGTGCTTATTTCACAGTCTCTCTCAGCTCTAGCACTGTTAATCTTTCTTGCTCAGTAAAGCTTTCTCTTCTGCACTGAATCAAGTCCCAAAACAGTGTAATCTCAGGGGTCGATATAAAGAGGATAAAGGCAGCAATTTTTCGCTCTAACATCATCAAGTCACCTTTCTGAAACAGGTGATAGTAGCTATAGCCATCTGTCTCTTTCTAGTCAAAGAAAAATCTTAAATTTAATTGAGGAAAAAAATCCTGTGTTTCATTTTCCCCTGAATTGGAAAAATTGATAACATAAACAAGTAATTGTCTTTGTTCTTAAAGCCATAAATTTCCAGATTCTATAAATTCCAGTTGAATGCCATGATTTTCAAATCAGGAGCTGATGAGGTTATGTTATATGGAAATATAAGCATATTCTCTTCTTTTCATATTTCCTTGTATGAATTATTCATAAGTAAAAAAATGAGATCTATTTTCCAGCATAAACACAGAGGGAACTGTATCATAATCCACAGAATTTCCATCTTAACAACTATCTTAGTACCTCAAAGGGGTCATAAGAAAAACATAATGATTTTCACATGATTTTTTAATCAAATATTTCTATAAGAATGGTTGGACTGTTCACCACTGTAACAGATGCCCAGAGGAAATTAGTTATTCATATTCAAAAGGTGGCTCAAACAAAAGAAACCACAGCAGAGCTTTTCTTGTGTGTATGGTTGATAAGCACAGAAAGAAACATTATATCTAAATTCCAACACTTATCATTAAGCCAAATTCTTCTTTCCCAAGTTGTATTTACATTTATCGTTCCTGTGTGAATACTAATTTCAGGTCATATTTCATAAAGTATCCATCCTTTCCCAATTCCTAGATAACCTTTGTCAACAGACCTGCAGTTGTGTCTGTGTCCAATGTCAAAGTGCCCTCAGTAATTTTCATGCAATAGATTCCTAGACCAAGAACATAGCAAGGGACCTCAGGAATCTACTGATGAAGTCACAAGAAAGAAGACTAAAATAAGACTATCACATTTTGTTAAGCTTAACTAGGTCGTCCCTGGAGGTTAGCACAGATGGTAAATGCACCCCAAAACAGGATGAGAAACACAGCACTGGCAAGCTATCTGTTGGCTATAGGACAAAGGTGCCATCGGCACTAGAAGGGAAAAAGGCTTCAGGGGTAAGGAACATCACTTATAAAAGTCCATCCTATGGTTCTGAACAAGATGATTTTTGAGGAGTATGTCACTGGGTATAGTATTCTGTAGAGTCCATTCTTATACCTGGATTGCTTAAAGCTACATATACAAAGAAGTTACTATAATCCACATTATCCAACAAGCCACCCCAGGCCAGTTAAATATACCCCCAACTCAGTTCCCTTTATTGAGACTCTGAAATGTCCTTAGTCAACTTCATCAGCCCAAGGCACTATGTGGCTTCAACAATGAACACGTTAAATACTAACATTCAGCAGTCATAATCGAGTGTGATTAAAACATCTTATATTTCAAATATACAATGATATAAATCTATTCCTGGGTTATCTTAAGAAAACAAATAGAAACCATAGATATAGATAGCCCATTGAAGGCATTTTTTTTCTTTAATGATATAAATAAAGGAAATGTAAGAGGCATACAGATATTTATTTTCTTTTTACTGGTTCATTTTTATTTTACGTGCAGTGATGTTTCACCTGCGTGTTTATCTGTGTACCACATGCATGAAGCACCCACAAAGGCTATAAGAGAGGCATCATAATCCCTAGAACTAAAGCTACAGACACTGTTGAGCTACCACATGAGTGCTTGTTGTCTAACCTGGATCCTCTAGAAAAATATCTCATGACCATAACCACTGGCCTGTCTCTCCTTCCCATCTTGTTTGTTTGTTTGTTTGTTTGTTTGTTTCTTTGTTTTGTCTTGTGAAAGACAGTACCATATGCATGGTGACCCAGACAATCAAATGAAGATTATTTATATTTAAGAGAATGTAAATAATATTTATAGAGAATAGTTGCAGGGAAAGATCCATTTTTGTCCAGAGATGGTGGGAATCCAGAGAGTGAATAGAAGTGCTGTCCTTGCATAAAAGCCTAAAACTATATAATCCACTCTTTTGTAGTAGAACGCCAGCTACATTAAAAACTAGATATTTCTTTGTGATGATTTCTTTCCTTAATAAAATATGAAATAGTATAGCCAGGTGTGTGTGTGTGTGTGACAGAGAGAGAGAGAGAGAGAGAGAGAGAGAGAGAGAGAGAGAGAGAGAGAG